>NW_027632884.1:0-1402 GCF_902686455.1 Sciurus vulgaris | reverse complement strand
AAGATTAATGGTGAATGGATGCAAGATAGAAAGATGGGAACATGGGAGTAGGGAGGGATAATCAATGTAAAGGATAAAATATAAAAAAAGGGGAAGGGAGGAAAATGGATGGGGGTGGATGGGTGGGTGGATGGATGCGTGGATGGATGAGTGAATGCGTGGGTGGATGGGTGGATGGATGGTTGGGTGGATGGGTGGTTGGATGGATGAGTGGATGGTTGGGTGGATGGGTGGCTGGATGGACGGGTGGGTGGATGGGTGGATGGATGGGTGGTTGGATGGGTGGATGGATGAGTGGGTGGGTGGATGGATTAATAATAAGGTATAGGACAATGAATTAATAATGATATAAATAAATTAGTAAATACCAGAATTAATTAACAGATAGCTGGGTGAAGGGTGGAGAAAATGAGTAAGTGTGTGGGTAGGTGACTGAGCACATGGACACTGAGTCTGAAGAGCAGAACTTCCTCAGCTGAAGCCACATAGCACTCACCTCCACCTCTGGCAGGACCCTGCCATAGGACAATTTTTGTCCCTTCGTAGAAGGAGGCTATTTTTTTTTGATGCACTTGTAGAAGAGAAACAGAAATCATCCTTCCTCCCCCAGGTTCCTCTTTAGCTGCACCAATCACCCTCTATCAGGCTGCCAGGACTAACACCAGCAGAACCACAGAAAGTGCATGAAACCAATACAGAAAGAGAGAATTAAGGAGTGGGGCAAGTCTACCTGCTTCTCCAGGGAGTCAGGATCTGCAGGGAGAGCTTCCTAGGATGAGCCTGGAGTTGCTGACCTCCATGCTCTCCTGGCAGATCAGATTCATTGAAACATCATGTGACAGGCCCTGGGAACTTTTCACCTAATGGGGAGGAAACACACAAAATCAGTAAGCAAGATCATAACATGTCATCAGAGCAAAGGATAGAGGGCCTTGATTATCTACTTCAGCATAGAAACATTCAGGCTCATCTTGGATTTCCTTTTCCTAACCCTGGAACCAGCCATTTATCTAAGACATCCTAATGGCTCTTAGTGGGAGCATTTGAACATGGTAGCACCATTCATGGGGCTGAGAATCCAACAGTGTTGCTCTGGCTGAGGATCTCCTGTGAGGTGGCAGTCACAATGGCAACCAGTGTTGTGGGATTACTGGGTCTGCCATCCCAGGGGCTCACAAACATACATGGTGAGTTCATGCTGGCTGTTGGCAGGAGACATTGGTTCCCTTCCACCTCCAGGAGGCTGCTTGGGCATCCTTAAGACATGGCAGGCTGCTTCCTCTCAGAGGTAGCACATGGCCCCTTTTCTGCTACATTTTGTCCTTCAAGAGAAACTCACAAAATGAAGCCCACACCTTATGGAACGATAGACAAGGATGAAGTCCTGGATTTGGGTGCATTT
>NW_027632885.1:0-15311 GCF_902686455.1 Sciurus vulgaris | reverse complement strand
AGTGCATTCATATGTTTCTTCTCCTCATTGAACAGTTACAATTAATATTTATTCAACACTGACCTGAGAGAATGAGGGAAAGAGATGAGGGCAAGAGCATTTCTGATTGAGAATTTGTACTTCAGAAAAATTTCAGATGATGCTCTGAGACTGCTGGTTTAGGGCCAGAATTAAGGAAATACTAATATTACATGTTTAGAAAAATGCCTGGCACATAATATGCTCACTGTAAACGTTGAGCATTCATGCCTTCATTCTTTATCAGTTGGCTATTTAATCTGTACCAGACACTGTGCCTAGGCACCGGGTGAGGTAAAAATGAGTTGTTTTCCTCCTGGATAGGAAGATCACAGTTTACTAGAAAGAGATCCTTCTTAAAAGAAAACACATATAGCAGCATTCCATGTCCTAAAATAGTGTAATATATAAAGATTATCTTAACTAGCTTGATGAATGAATTTTAATACCTGCCCAACTGAGTCAAATTGACTATTTTGGGATGATCAAATGCTAAATTTTAGATGACTTAGATTTTTTTAGGGGCATACTAGGGATTGAAACCACAGGCCACTGAGCCATATCCCCAGCCCTTTTTGTATTTTATTTAGACAGGATCTCACTGAGTTTCTCAGTGCCTCACTTTTGCTGATTTTCATTACCCCTTAGATGTATATAACTCCCAAGACAACAGCCACTCACTGGTCACCCTCTTTGGAACCCCACCCATGAAGAAGATCACCTGTCATTCCATTATTTTCCTAATCTCTGATAATTGACCCTCATCTGTCCACTATTGGTATCTGTGATATTCATTCATTGAATTCACAAAACAAAGAACCCACTAACTCCTTTATGTGTGCTGCAAAATGCCTTTAGACCAAATATGTAAGTACACTAGACTGACATGGGAAATGATATTAACTACTGCCTGGCTACAGAAATGGAAGACTCCAAAATTGGACTGCAATTGAGCCATCATGAGTTCATACATGGGAGCCCTTTTCAGACCACACAAAGAAGGATGCATTCTCCATGTTGAAACATGAAGAGATGCAGTACCAGGTGCAGGGAGGACTTTTCCTGGATGTTGTAGTGAGAAAGAGTGCACCTGTCTTCTAGCTGTTTGGCAGAAAAGATCAAACTGTACAGGTCAGGGAGGTTGCCTTCCTTGACTTGGTTCTTGCCTTGACATTCTCAATGGTGTCACTAGGTTCCACATGCAGGTGATGGTATCCCACCTCTGACATGCAGAACCAGGTGAAGGGTGTACTTCCTCTTGATGGTGCAGACAGGGTGTGCCTGTATTCCAGCTCTTTGCTAGATCAATGTCTGCTGGTCAGGAAGAATGCCTTCCTTTTCTTGGATCTTTGCCTTAACATTCTCAATGGTGTCACTGGGCTCCACCTCCAGGATGATGGTCTTGCAAGTCAGGATCTTCATGAAGATCTGCATCCCCCCTCTGAGGCGCAGCACCAGGTGCAGTGTGGACTCCTCCTTGATGTTATAGTCACAGAAGTTAAAGATGTTATAGTGCCTATCTTCCATTTCTGTTCCAGGAAAGATCAACCGCTGCTGCTTGGGGGAGATGAATTCCTTGTCTCAGAGAATGCTCTGAGAGCATGTGCAGCATCCTCCCTGACCAGCACAGCTTGATCTTTGCTGGCAAACAGGTATAAGGCAGACACACCCTGTCTCACTACAATGTCCAGAATGAGTCCACTGTCATCCAGCTATTTGCCAGCAAAGAACAACCTGTGCTGCTCAGGGAGGATGCCTTCCTTAACTTGGTTCTTGCCTTGGCATTCTCCATGGTGGATGCCTTCCTTGACTTGGTTCTTGCCTTGGCATTCTCCATGGTGTCACTAGGCTCCACCTCCAGGGTGATGCTCGTGCCAGTCAGGGTCTTCGTGAAGATCTGCATCCCACCCCTGAGATGTAGCACCAAGTGCAGGTAGGACTCACGGATGTTGAAGTCTGACAGGTTACTACTGTCTTCCAGCTTTTTGTGATATCAATCTGTGCTGGTTGGGAAAATTTCCATCCTTGCTTGGAGCTTTGCCTTGCCTTTCTCAATGGTGTCACTGGGCTCCACCTCTAGGGTGATGGTTATGCCAGTCATAGTCTTCCTGAAGACCTGCATCCCACTTCTGTGGTGCAGCACAGGTGCACTGTGGACTCCTTCTTGACGTTGTAGTCACACAGGGTATGCCTACCTTCCAGCTCTGTGCCAGGAAAGATCAACCACTGATGCTTGGGAGATGAATTCCTTGTTTCAGAGGTGGGATGTACTACTTCATGAGGACCCTGAGTACCAACACTACCAACCTGGCAGTGGAACCCATTGACACCAATGAGAATGTCAAGGTAATGATCCAAGACCAGGATGGCATATCCCATAACCAGCGGAAGTTGATGTTTGCTGGCAACAGCTGGATGACTTCAACTAAGCATCCTTTCTTAGTTGAAGATCTAGAAGGAGTCCACCAGCACCTGGTGCTATACTTCAGATGTGGGATGCAGTTGAAAATGTCAAGGCAAACATCCAAGACAAGGAAGGGATTCTTCTGATCAGCAGAGCTTGATCTAGCGAAGAACTGAAAGAGGGCACCATGTCTGACTATAATATCCAGGAGTCCACACTGCACCTGGTGCTATGCCTCAGAGGTGGGATGCAGATTTTCATTAAGACCCTGACCCACACGACCATCACCTAAGAGGTGGAAGTAGTGACAAAATTGAGAATGTCAAGGCAAATATGCAAGTCAAGGAAGGCATCCTCCCTGACCAGTAGAGGTTGTCATTTGCTGCCAACAGCTAGAAGACTGGTGCACCCTGTTGCCTAATTATCCAAAAGGAGTGCACCCTGAACCTGGTGCTGAACCTCAGAGATAAGATGCAGATCTCAAAGAAGACCCTGAGTGGCATGACCATAACCCTGGAAGTGGAGAAAAATGACACAATTGAGAAAGGCAAGGCCAATATCCATGACAAGGAATGCAATCTTCCTGACAAGCAGAGATTGTTCTCACAAAGAGCTGGAAGACAGTACCTTGTAGGATTCCAACATCCAGGAGTCCACCCTGTACCTGGTGGTGCATCTCAGAGGTGGGATGCAGATCTTCATGAAGACTTTGACAGTCATGACCATCACCCTGGAGGTGGACCTCAGTGACACCATTGAGAATGTCAAGGCAAAGATCCAAGTCAAGGAAGGCATTTTTCTTTTTTTTTCCCTCACCCCCACCCCTCCCACCACTCTTTTCCCTCTATACAGTCCTTTCCTCCTCCATTCTTACCACCCTCCTTATCCCTAACCCTAAACCTAACCCTAACACTAACGCTAACCCCTTCTACCCCCCATTATATGTCCTCATCCGCTTATCAGCGAGATCATTTGTCCTTTAGTTTTTTGAGATTGGTTTATCTCACTTAGCATGATATTCTCCAATTTCATCCATTTGCCTGCAAATGCCATAATTTTACCATTTTTCATGGCAGAGTAATATTCCATTGATATATCTATACCACAGTTTCTTTATCCATTCATCAACTGAAGGGCATCTAGGTTGGTTCCACAATCTGGCTATGGTCAATTGAGCAGCTATGAACATTGATGTGGCTGTATCTCTGTAGTATGCTGATTTTAAGAAGGAAGGCATTTTTCTGATCAGCAGATATTGATCTAGCAAAGAGCAAGAAGACAACAACCTGTCTGACTACATCTTGGAAGAGTCTACCCTGCACCTTGTGTTGTGCCTCAGAGGTTGGATGCAGATATTCATGAAACCCTGACAGACACAACAATCACCCTGGAGGTAGAGATCATGGACACCATAGAGAATGACATGGTAGGGATCCAGGAAAAGGAAAGATTCCTCCCTGAGTAGCAGAGGTTAATCTTTGCTGGCAAATACCTGGAAAATGGGTGCAACCTATCTGACTACAACATCTAGGAGGAGTCCACACTGCACCTGGTACAGTTTCTCAGAGGGGGATGCAGATATTCATGAAGACCCTGACTGGAATGACCACCAACCTAGAAGCGGACCTCAGTGACACCATGGAGAATATCAAGGCAAGAACCAAGAAAAGGAAGGCATCCTCCCTGACCAGCACAGGTTGATTATTACTGGCAAACAGCTGGACAACACTAGACTCCTTCTGGATATTGTAGTGAAACAGGGTGTGTCTGTCTTACAGCTGATTGGTAGAAAAAATCAAGCGGTGCTGCTCAGGGAGCATGACTTCCTTGATTTGTTTCTTGCTTTGACATTCTCCATGGTGTCACCTCCATGTCATGTGCTCCACCTCCAGAGTGATGGTCATGCCAGTTAGGGTCTTCATGGAGATCTGCATCCCACCTCTGAGCTGCAGCACCAGGTACAGTGTGAACTCTTCCTGGATGTTGTAGTCAGACAGGGTGTGCCTCTCTTCCAGATATTTGCCTGCAAAGATCAACCACTACTGCTTGGGGGAGATGAATTCCTTGCCTCAGAAGTGGGATGTAGATCTTAATGATTACCCTGACAAGCAAGACCGTAACCTGGAGGCGGAGCTCATTGACATCATTGAGAATGTCAAGGTAACTATCCAAGACAGGATGACATTTTCCCTAACCAGCACTGGTTTATGTTTCCTGGCAACAGCTAGAAGACTGGTGCACCCTGTCTTACTTGAACATCCAGAAGGAGTCCACTGCCACCTGGTCTACACCATGGAGTTGGGATGCAGATCTCCATGAAGAATCTGACAGGCTTGGCACCTGCCTGGAAGTGGAGCTCATTGACACCAATGAGAATGTCAAGGCAAAGATCCAAGTCAAGGAAGGCATTCTTCCGACCAGCAGAGGTTGATCTAGCAAAGAGCCAGAAGACAGCACCCTGTCCAACTACAATATCCAGGGGTCCACCCTGCACCTGGTGCTGCCCCTCACAGGTGGAATGCACATCTTCTGGAAGAACCTGAAAGCCACAACAATCACTCTGGATGTGGAGCTTGTGTCACCATTGAGAAGGTCAAGGCAGGGATCCAAGGAAAGGAAGGCATCCTCCCTGACCAGCAGAGGTTGATCTTTGAGGGGAAGAGGTGGAAGACAGGTGCACCCAGTCTTAATTGAACATCCAGGAGAAGTTCACCATGCACTTCATGAAGTGTCTCTGAGGTGTGATGCAGATCTCCATGAAGGCCCTGACCAGCATGACTATCACCCTTGAGGTGGAGCCAAGTGACAGAATGGAGAATGTCAAGGCAAAGATCCAAGATAAGAAAGGTATCCTTCTAACTAGGAGACATTGTTCTTTGCTGACAAATAGCTGGAAGACAGGCACACACTGTCTGACTACAACACCCAGGAGGAGTCCACTCTGTACCAGGTGCTATACCTCTTAGGTGGGATGCATATCTCCATGAAGACTCTGACTGGCATGACAATCACCCTGGTGGTGGAGCCCAGTGACACCATTGAGAATGTCAAGGCAAATATTCAAGACAAGGAAGGCATTATTCACAACTAGTTGAGGTTGATCTAGCAAAGAACTGAAGACAGCACCATGTATGACTACAACATCTAGTAGGAGTCCACCCTGCCCCTTGTGTTGTGCCTCAGAGATGGGATGCACATCTTCATGAAACCCTAACAGGCACGACCATCACCCTGGCAGTGCAGCTCAGTAAAACCATAGAGAATGGCAAGTAAAGATCTCAGTCAAGAAACACATACTCCTTGACTAGCAGTGGGTGACTTTGCTGGCAACAAGTAGAAGATTGGTGCACCCTACCTGACCAAAACATCCAGAAGGAGTCTGACCTGCACCTGGTCCTGCACCTCCAAGGTGGGATGTAGATTTTCATAAAGACTCTAACTGGCATGACTTTCACCCTGGAGGTGGATCCCAGTGACACCATTGAGAATGGCAAGACAAAGATCCAAGACATGGAAAGAAATCTTCCCAACCAGAAAACATTTATCTCACAAAGAGCTGGAAGACAGAAGCCTGTCAGATTTCAAAATCCAGGAGTCTACCCTGAACCTGGTGCAGCATCTCAGATGTGGGATGTAGATCGTCAAGAAAACCCTGTCTGGCACGAGCATCACCCTGGAGGTGAAGCCCAGTGACACCATGGAGAATGTCAAGGTAAGAACCAAGTCAAGGAAGGCATCCTCCCTGACCAGCACAGGTTGATCTATCCTGCCAAATAGCTGGACAACACTAGACTCCTTCTAGATGTTGCAGTGAGGCTGGGTGTGTCTGTCTTACAGTTGTTTGGCAGCAAAGATCAAGACCTGGATGGCATCTTCTGTAACAAGCAGAGGATGATGTTTGCTGGCAACAGCTGGAAGACTGGTGGACAGTGTCTTACCTGAATATCCAGAAGAAGTCAACCAGCACCTGGTTCTATACCTCAGAGTTGGGATGCAGATCTTCATGTATAATGTGACTGACATGACCATCAGCCCGGAGGTGGAGCTCAGTGACACCAATGAGAATGTCAAGGCAATGATCCAAGACAAGGAAGGCATTCTTCCAAACAGCAGAAGCTGATCTAGTGAAGAGCTGGAAGATAGCACCTGTCTGACTACAACATCCAGGAGTCCACACTGCACCTTGTACTGCACCTCAGAGATGGGATGCAGATCTTCATGAAGACCCTGAATGGCACGACCATCACCCTAGAGGTGAAACTCAGTGGCACCATTGAGAATGTCAAGGAAAAGATGCCAGTCAAACTAGGTATCCTCCCTGACCAGCAGAGGTTGACCTTTGCTGGCAACAGCTAGAAGACTGGTTCACCCTGCCTGACTCCAACATCCAGAAGGTGTCCACCCTGCACGTGGTGCTGCACCTCAGTGGTGGGATGCAGATCTCCATGAAAACCCTGACTGGCATGACATTAACCCTGGAGGTGGAGCACAATGACACCATAGAGAATGGCAATCCATGAAAAGGAAGGCAATCTTCCTGACCAGCAAAGATTATTCTCACAAAGAGCTGGAAGACAGTAGCCTGTAGTCCAACATCCAGGAGTCCACCCTGAACTTGGTGCTGCACCTCAGGCGTATGATGAAGATCTTCATAAAGACCCTGACAAGCATGACCATTACCCTAGATGTGGACCTCAGTGACACCATTAAGAATGTCAAGGCAAAGATCCATGACAAGTACAGAATCACAACCTCTTCTGTCTCACTCTTGACTTCCATTTCCCTGTCCTCTAATGCACAGGACAGCTGTCGCAGGTCACTTTGTATTTCCCTAACAAGTTGCTTTGCTTCAGGCCTCTGTGCCTTAGCACATGCAGATTTGGCTATCTGGAGTGTTTCTCCCTCTACTTAGAAAGTCCTTGTCCATGCCTTCAGAACCAGCTCTAGTCTGTCCTATCTTTCCTGGGAGGACAGTGAAGGTGAGAATTGGGGCCCTCCCATTCTCAGCTTACAATGAAACTTACCAGTTTCTTACCTTTTGTTCATCCTCATATTAATGCTCCTCGCACCCTGAGACCAATTCTATGGAGCAGCTGGAGCTGTAATGACAGTCTGGTTCTGGAGCCATGCTTCCAGGCAAGGAGCCACAGACGGTATGTCAAAGTCATGTGTGGCTACCATTATCCCCAGTGTTCAGATGGGACACTGGAAGATCCTCAGCAACTTGCCTGGTGTCACATATTTAAAAAGTCACAGGTCTAGGATCCATTTCCCCAATGCTGACCATGACACAATTGATTATGCATCGTGCTTTATATGTATATATATTGTTTTCCCCAGAAATTGTAGAGTATTTGATATATACTTGGTGCTGTGATCCATGAGTGAATATTTGGATTATAAAGGCATTGGTTAAGGAATTTAAAATGATGTATAATACAATCTTCTATAATAGAGACTGTTAATAAAGAGGCCAAATATTGAAAGGTTAATCATGATAATACAGAAGATAGTTAACATTTTGCGTATTTTCTCTGTGCCATGTATGGTCCTAATGTTGTCCAAGGGCTTTCTGCAACTCTGCCCTGAGGTTTTATAGATGATACTCATGAAAAAATCAAAAGACAAACTGAGGATCCAAAGTAAGCAGGGGTTGGGGTGAATCTTGAACCCCAAGTGACCCCAAAGCTAGTATCCTGGAGAAAGCAGGCAGGCACACTGGAACCAAGCTGCCAACATGAATGATTTTTGTTTCATTGTCTGTCTTGATATAGATGAGGTTCTTGGAGAAGAGAGTACAAAGTTCTGGTTCTCACCAAGCCTTGTTACCCATGAGCTGGATGATCCAGGGCAAGCAGTTTTTCCTTCTGAGACTTGGTTTCCTTAGCAGATAACTCTGGTTTGGAGGCTCTACCAGCTTACAGCCATTGCAGGACAGCCTGGTTTGCTTCAGGACTCCTCTCTGCTTTCCTGTGGCAGTTCAGGAATTTGGCAAGTGAGTCAGCCTCTGCCTAGATCCTGCCTCCCTGTTTTTCCATGCTGTCTCACCTCAGGGGTCAGTGCAAATGCCACCTCTCAAAGAGAGCCACCTCTTTCATACTTCATCCCAATTATTTCCTCTTTAGGATTTCCAGAACATGAAGTTACAAAACTATTTATTGACTTGTGTTTTTCTTTATTCCTCCATCAGACTATAAGACCACATGGGCAGGGCTTTGGCCATCTTGACTACATGGTAAACCCATGTCTCAGACAGTATTTGGCATTTAGTGGTCACTCAGTAAATTTTTTTTATTGTTATTGTTTTTAGCAATTCCAAAGAAAACAACCCAAAACATCAGTGCTTCAAACATCTTTATCAATTTCCATTTTTCATTTGTATGCTCATTTCCAAATGCCTCTAATTACCTTTCCACCCCACCTTATCCCCAACCTTCTACACAGTCCTGATATTCCATTCAAGGGCCAGTGGGGTAATGGGAAATGCCTGGCTGATTAGGCAATTGGCCAGGTTAGCAATTCTTTCTTGATTGAGTGAGTCACAGCAGACTCAGTACCTGCATGTTTTGACTGGAAACCACCCAGGCAATGTGGTGCTTGAGTATTCCTGCCTCATGTGGTTTAGTGCAAACCTTTGCATTGCTTTTAATTCCCTTTTCAAGTAATGCATACCATTTAATCAGGGTGCCCTCCTTCCTACTGTGAGAGCCACGGGCTCTTTTATAAAACATGAAGACAAGAAATAGCAGTTGATTCAAGATGGATCGAGGGTTCTTTCTGCTCATGCTGCCTAGTCTCCTTTGTTAGTGAGACTGCATTGTTTTGTTTCCATGATAAATTTAGAACAGAGAGCAAAAAAGGAAAAGCAAGGGGGGAAATGAAAGAGTTTACAAATGTGTTTGTGATATAATGAAATGAGCAGAAAGACGCTGTAAATAAATAGTGATGGAGTAGGGGGCATACCTCACCTGAGAAGGACTTTGGAAACTCAGGCCATGCAGGAAGTTCCTAGGAGTACCAATGCTGCTTACAATTGAGCATGATGATCTCATGATCCCACACATGGTAAGGGTTCAAGCACATTCCCTAGAAAATAGGAAATCACCTCAAGAGGTTCCATTTGGAATTTACTCTCATAATGAGAAGGAAAGAGTTTTCTAAGAATACTCTAACCAAATCTTTTTCTTCAAAAACAATTACATCAAAGGTAATAATTGATGCTTTGAAAAATTAGTAGCTACCATTGACCAAAGACTTGCAAGGTGTAGTTGTTTAGTACTTCCTAAGCATCTCATTTAATTCATGTTGGTAGTACTCTAACACTGTCATTATCCTCATTTTTCAAATGAAATACAAAATGAAGGCACAGTGATGTGAAGAAACTTGCTCAAGGTTAAAGAGATGAAGAGGCAAGCTGTGTGCAGCTGACCCTACCTGGCGCCACCTTGCCTCTTAAAAATTCCAGGTCTTTTGGCATTAACCATATGAATTTGCTTATCTTGAGTCCTCTCTACAAAACCTGGTGATCTCATATGACTCAACCTATGAAGTTCCATAGAGCAAAATGTGGAATTCTTCTTTTCCAATAACCCTATTAAAAAACGCATGCTTCTAGAACTTTCTTATAAACACACCTACATTTATACATGAAAGCAGATGCATATACTTTTACATTGTGTGGTTTGTAAGACTGGGAAGATGTACCCAAATATGTTTCTTAGACAAGGAATAGGTATCCTGCACACTTGTCTTGCAGACTGTACCTCTAGATGCAGAGCTATTAAATCATGAACTTTCCCATAGGGTGTAGCAGTTGCTACACATGTGCACCCATACAAGGCAATCCCAATGCCCAGGTGCTACTGCAGAGAGGGAACATCAGTCAGTTGAGCCAGTGAGGCACAGATGGTGGATCCTGTGTTATAGACCACATATGGGGCTTTTGAAGAAGTAACCCTGGTACTGACCTTCCCTCTGACTGACCTTCCCTCTGACCACAGCATAGATGTCTCAGATTTATGAATATTGTTTCCTGCCCAAAAGAGGTCAGAGACCACTGGGAAGTCCTGGTTTGTTTCTTTAAGCTCAGGATGACATGTTGAAGCAAGGGGGCTGACCTCAGGGGTCTCTGCCACCCTGGGATGAAAGCCTGAGGTTAGTGACTCTGCTAAGTCAACATTCTACTTGGTTCTCTATCTGGTACCTGGACCTTCAGTGACTCTGTAGGCCAGGGGTCCCCACTCCTTGGGGTGGTCAGATATTGGTTCAGACTGCTCAATGTTGCCTTATGTCTTGTCTACCTGGTCTCCTTTACCTGACTGCCTTAGTCTGTCCAAGAGTGCTGCTGACCAGATGGATGCTCCTTTCTGAGATCCAGAGCTCTGGTGACTGGACCTGTGGAGGCTCTTGGGTCCCATGCTCTTGAGTGGAGACTGCCTCTAACCTGGTCACCAGCAATAACCTGCTCCCTGCCACCCTTTCCATTCCAGCAAGAGCAGCCCTGCGACAGACCGACAGCTTCTAGAACAGGCACTAGATTTGGACTCCTCATCCTCAATGTCTTCAATGGCTTTCATGAACCCTGAATAAAACACCTGCTTCCTCCTGGGACCCATGAAGTCCTGCCTGGATATCGGTCTCCTGCTCCATCCCGGAACCACCTCAGACCATGCCCCAGCTCACACACCTCCAGCCCAGGGGCACTCTTCCTTCAGTGCCTGGTTTGTTTCTTCCCATCACCCAAAGTGGTCACCCTGGTGTCACTTCTTTGGGAAAATTCCCTTAATTTCCCACAGATGGCTTCATCTTTCTATTTCTGAAATTAAAATTCTCTCTTTTTTTTCTGTTTACTTATCATTTTCTGTTTGTCCCAATAAACATTTACCCACAGAAGCAGAGACCACTTTTCAAGGTAGCATTTAGAACACTGGGCACTCCCTAGAAGCACACGGAACACTTGTTGCAAAAGTAGATGATGGAATAAACAGTCTAGGTTTCCATCTCACAGAGCCAGTGGTGATTATTAAGTAAAGGGTTTCCCATGGCTGTGCCTTTGGGTGCTTCTCAGAGGGCTGCTTCCTTACAGAAGGAAGAAGACGAAGTGGATAGGTTTGTTGAGTGAACAGAGCTGTGTGTTCAAAGATGTTCATCATTACTTCATATTAAAGTGAAGGGTTTTACAACAATGTCAATACCGTTCCTAGGAAAAGTATCTAATGCTGTGCAGAATAACAGAGAATGGACTCTCTCTCTCTCTCTCTCTCTCTCTCTGTACTGGAAGTTGCACCCAGGAACTCATGCATGTGAGGCAAGCACTCCAAAACTGAGCTACAGCCCCAGCTCTTTTTATTTGATTTTGCCACACAAGGTCTTGCTAAGTTGCCCGGGCTGTCCTTGAACTTGTGATCCTTCTGCCTCAGTCTCCCAAGTAATTGGGATTGCAGGCATGTACCACCATGCCTGACTGTCAGGTGTCTCTTGACCAGAATGTGATGAACTATAATATGGAAAGGTGAACTGGTGAAAAAGAGTGTGAAGAGGGGGGCAGGGAGAGTAGGGAGGGGGAGCAAGGGAGATGTATATTGTATGCATGTACAAATATGTCACAATGAAACTCACTAGTCTATATAAATAAAACACACTGATTTTAGAAGAGAATATGCATATTATTTCACCCTAGTTAGAATGACTTAAAAAGAACAAAAAAAATGTGAAGATAAAAAGAGTAAAATTTCAGAGCAACCTATTTGGCATTACATTATATATATATATATATATATATATATATATATATATATATATATATATATATATATATATGAGATTGGTGTGTACATTAACACCGGAAAGAATATGGGGGGGAAAGTAGTTATCCGTGAAAGGTGAATATTTATATTTTCTATTTCATACACTTCTAGTTGCTTAAAATAAACATGTGTGATTGTCATTAAGTAGGAAAGACACAGAAGGCATGTGTAGAGAGCCAGCTGAAGTCCAATCTGGAAAAACTAAAGTAGAGAATGACTGTTCTAAAGCAGGTAGAAACACTGACCCTTTGGCTGTGCCATGATCAGAAAAGAAAACTAACCCGACTTTGAGCCAGAGGGCTGTGATAGGGCAGTCCAAATCCCCCACCCTGGTGCTGCTCAGCACAACAGCTGTGGCTTAAGTGGTGCTGGAGAGAGGCTCCCTCCAGCTAGTGTCCCAGCAGAAGGAAATAGAGCAAGCAGGACCTGAACAGGGACAGCTGGCCTCTTCCACATCTCCTCTCTGGCCTAATGAGGCCTGGACTCAGCTTCCCACCTCTTCACTAGATTCCCACAGCCCCCACTTGCCCCTTTCCCAAGTACAGTGTTGCCCATCCTGCTAGCCCCTTCCTTCCTATGGGAGCAGACTCTCATCTTGTCTTTCCTCCTCAGTCTCTGGAGTTGGGAGTGAAGAGGTAAAGTGTCTGAGAGATCCAAAACAGGAGAGGGCACTTCTGATGATAAAATCACACACTGGCACCAACGCTGGACCACAGGACTTGAGAGAGACACGTGCACCAGCTGTGGCTACTTCCACCCTGCTGTGGTAAAGCAGGCTCCAGGGGGAGGAGCCATCTTAGAGGGTAGCTTATAAACAGCTGAAGTTTATTTCCTACAGTCTTGGAGTCTGGGAAGTCCAAGATCAAGGTGCTGGGAGATCAAGTGTCTGGTAAGTGTCTCCCCTTCTGTTTCCTCTGTGGCACTTTCTCCCTGAATCTTTACTGGTGGTGGTGGTGAGGGAGACAGGGCTTGCTAGCTCTCTTGTCCTCTTGGAAAAGAACATTAACACCCTCGTGACTTAACTCTGAGAAATTTCCTCCTCTTAACTTCCTCCAACCTCACTTCCCAGGATGCTCAGTATTCTCAATCAAAGCCACTTGCCCCACTCTTGAGTCTAAGGAAGAGGATCCCTCCCACTCACCAAAGGGTTGACAGGGCATCCTGATCCATGCATGAGGTCCACATAGTTCCATGCATGAGGCATTGCTCACATGCACATTTAGTGAATGTTTCCCAGGTATCAGGAATCGGAAGAGACACAGAGGGTCTTGCTCATGTGGAGATTGCTACCTGCTTTAGTGATTTCAAAGTGCAGCACCTGGACCAGCAACTTCAGAACGGGAATCCTCAGTCCCCACCCCTGATTCAGAGAGTGAGAAATTCTAGGTGGTACTCAGCGGGCTGTGATTTCTCAGGGCTTCCAAGTCACTGTTGCCCTCATGTTTGAGGTCTACTGGTCTGGTGGACTTTCAGTTAGCAAAGCACCTTCACATACATTATTTCAAAACCAATGTTTTAAATACCTTTGCTGGGTCTCAAGCCCTTTTTTTTTTTTTTTTTTTTTTTTTTTTTTTAACAGTGCTGGGGATTGAACCAAGGGCCATCATGCTAAGTGAGATAAGCCAATCTCAAAAAGCCAAAGGACGAATGATATCACTAATAAGTGGAGGATGACACATAATGGGGGGGAGGGAAGGGTTAGTGTTAGGGTTAGAGTTAGGGTTAGGGAGGGGGGCAAGTATGGAGGAAGGAAGTACTGTGTGGAGGGTAAAGAGGGGTGGGAGGGGTGGGGGAAGGGAAAAAATAACAGAATGAATCAAACAACATTACTCTATGTAAATTTATGATTACACAAATGGTATGCCTTTACGCCATGTACAAACAGAGAAACAACATGTATCCCATTTGTTTACAATTAAAAAAAAACCAATGTTTTGATTTAATTATTTGAATCTCTAAATATAAAATATTTCCAATGTACAGAAAATGAGACCCCAAGATGCATCCACTTTCCAAATAGAGTGAACATTATCACATTGTCACATTTCCTTTAGATATCACTTTAGATTTTGAAAGGAATGAAATTCTCTGGATTCAAATGAAATTCTACATCCCCTCATTCCTGTCCCACCCACCCTCCCCAAGAGATCATTACTATCCTGAAATCTATTTACGACTTACCATGGTTCCCTTTTCTCTAGGTCTGTCAAGGACAAGGTAAGCCCACACATCAAATCTGTGTTTTCTACTCTCTCACTACCACACGCAATCCTGAATACTCCTCCACAGAGTCAGGACATGCTGTGATTAAGAATGGAGAAAAGGTTGACCAAGCAAATTGCAGTGTACAGAAAACAGAGGAGGAATGAGAGAGAAGGGGTGTGTGTGTGTGTATGGAGAGAGAGAGAGAGAGAGAGAGAGAGAGAGAGAGAGAGAGAGAGAGAGAGAGAGAGAGGAGACTCTGCTGGTTACATGTTAAAGTCCTAGGAAGGACAGAAGTTCAAAGAGAACAGACAAGCAAGAAAGTAGAACTGGTCATGATGAGAAACTGGGGTTGACCAGATGAGATACTGGGGTAAGAGACAGTTGGATAAGAGATAAATGGGTTACGAGAAGTGTTGTTTTGGTTTATATTTTGAATACTTTTTTTTAAAGACCTAAGGAAGGATTGGAATTTTTAAGTCACCACTTGGTGCTTAGCTTGTGCTTCTATGATTGAGCGTCTGTGAAGGAACCAGGTCACCTGGGAACAAGATTTATTAGGGTTACTCTACATATGCCATTGGCAAAGGGGCACTTAAAGATTGCCAGGGATCTGCCCCAGTGTCAGGGCCTGATTTGTTCAAGCCAGGATTGGCAGCCATGTCCTGCAGTCCAGAGCTGAGCTGGATATCCTCATTCACCTTCCAATTGCTTGTGGTTGCTTTCCGGCTACAATGGCTCTTAGTCATCATTCCCAGAGGCTGTCCCACAGTCTAAATACTGACTATCTAGTCCTTTGCCAAAAAATAAAAAAAAAATTAAATTAAATACAATGACGTTGATCCTTGACTTAAGTTTTGAGCCAAGAGTTCAAGCTTCTT
>NW_027632886.1:0-110438 GCF_902686455.1 Sciurus vulgaris | reverse complement strand
GGTACTGCTCAGCACAACAGCTGTGGCTTAAGTGGTGCTGGAGAGAGGCTCCCTCCAGCTAGTGTCCCAGCAGAAGGAAATAGAGCAAGCAGGACCTGAACAGGGACAGCTGGCCTCTTCCACATCTCCTCTCTGGCCTAATGAGGCCTGGACTCAGCTTCCCACCTCTTCACTAGATTCCCACAGCCCCCACTTGCCCCTTTCCCAAGTACAGTGTTGCCCATCCTGCTAGCCCCTTCCTTCCTATGGGAGCAGACTCTCATCTTGTCTTTCCTCCTCAGTCTCTGGAGTTGGGAGTGAAGAGGTAAAGTGTCTGAGAGATCCAAAACAGGAGAGGGCACTTCTGATGATAAAATCACACACTGGCACCAACGCTGGACCACAGGACTTGAGAGAGACACGTGCACCAGCTGTGGCTACTTCCACCCTGCTGTGGTGAAGCAGGCTCCAGGGGGAGGAGCCATCTTAGAGGGTAGCTTATAAACAGCTGAAGTTTATTTCCTACAGTCTTGGAGTCTGGGAAGTCCAAGATCAAGGTGCTGGGAGATCAAGTGTCTGGTAAGTGTCTCCCCTTCTGTTTCCTCTGTGGCACTTTCTCCCTGAATCTTTACTGGTGGTGGTGGTGAGGGAGACAGGGCTTGCTAGCTCTCTTGTCCTCTTGGAAAAGAACATTAACACCCTCGTGACTTAACTCTGAGAAATTTCCTCCTCTTAACTTCCTCCAACCTCACTTCCCAGGATGCTCAGTATTCTCAATCAAAGCCACTTGCCCCACTCTTGAGTCTAAGGAAGAGGATCCCTCCCACTCACCAAAGGGTTGACAGGGCATCCTGATCCATGCATGAGGTCCACATAGTTCCATGCATGAGGCATTGCTCACATGCACATTTAGTGAATGTTTCCCAGGTATCAGGAATCGGAAGAGACACAGAGGGTCTTGCTCATGTGGAGATTGCTACCTGCTTTAGTGATTTCAAAGTGCAGCACCTGGACCAGCAACTTCAGAACGGGAATCCTCAGTCCCCACCCCTGATTCAGAGAGTGAGAAATTCTAGGTGGTACTCAGCGGGCTGTGATTTCTCAGGGCTTCCAAGTCACTGTTGCCCTCATGTTTGAGGTCTACTGGTCTGGTGGACTTTCAGTTAGCAAAGCACCTTCACATACATTATTTCAAAACCAATGTTTTAAATACCTTTGCTGGGTCTCAAGCCCTTTTTTTTTTTTTTTTTTTAACAGTGCTGGGGATTGAACCAAGGGCCATCATGCTAAGTGAGATAAGCCATCTCAAAAAGCCAAAGGACGAATGATATCGCTAATAAGTGGAGGATGACACATAATGGGGGGAGGGAAGGGTTAGTGTTAGGGTTAGAGTTAGGGTTAGGGAGGGGGGCAAGTATGGAGGAAGGAAGTACTGTGTGGAGGGTAAAGAGGGGTGGGAGGGGTGGGGGGAAGGGAAAAAATAACAGAATGAATCAAACAACATTACTCTATGTAAATTTATGATTACACAAATGGTATGCCTTTACGCCATGTACAAACAGAGAAACAACATGTATCCCATTTGTTTACAATTAAAAAAAAACCAATGTTTTGATTTAATTATTTGAATCTCTAAATATAAAATATTTCCAATGTACAGAAAATGAGACCCCAAGATGCATCCACTTTCCAAATAGAGTGAACATTATCACATTGTCACATTTCCTTCAGATATCACTTTAGATTTTGAAAGGAATGAAATTCTCTGGATTCAAATGAAATTCTACATCCCCTCATTCCTGTCCCACCCACCCTCCCCAAGAGATCATTACTATCTTGAAATCTATTTACGACTTAACATGGTTCCCTTTTCTCTAGGTCTGTCAAGGACAAGGTAAGCCCACACATCAAAGCTGTGTTTTCTACTCTCTCACTACCACACGCAATCCTGAATACTCCTCCACAGAGTCAGGACATGCTGTGATTAAGAATGGAGAAAAGGTTGACCAAGCAACTTGCAGTGTACAGAAAACAGAGGAGGAATGAGAGAGAAGGGGTGTGTGTGTGTGTATGGAGAGAGAGAGAGAGAGAGAGAGAGAGAGAGAGAGAGAGAGAGAGAGAGAGAGAGAGAGAGAGAGAGAGAGAGGAGACTCTGCTGGTTACATGTTAAAGTCCTAGGAAGGACAGAAGTTCAAAGAGAAACAGACAAAAGAACGTAGAACTGGTCATGATGAGAAACTGGGGTTGACCAGATGAGATACTGGGGTAAGAGACAGTTGGATAAGAGATAAATGGGTTATGAGAAGTGTTGTTTTGGTTTATATTTTGAATACTTTTTTTTAAAGACCTAAGGAAGGATTGGAATTTTTAAGTCACCACTTGGTGCTTAGCTTGTGCTTCTATGATTGAGCATCTGTGAAGGAACCAGGTCACCTGGGAACAAGATTTATTAGGGTTACTCTACATATGCCATTGGCAAAGGGGCACTTAAAGATTGCCAGGGATCTGCCCCAGTGTCAGGGCCTGATTTGTTCAAGCCAGGATTGGCAGCCATGTCCTGCAGTCCAGAGCTGAGCTGGATATCCTCATTCAACTTCCAATTGCTTGTGGTTGCTTTCCGGCTACAATGGCTCTTAGTCATCATCCCCAGAGGCTGTCCCACAGTCTAAATACTGACTGTCTAGTCCTTTGCCAAAAAATAAAAAAAAAATTAAATTAAATACAATGACGTTGATCCTTGACTTAAGTTTTGAGCCAAGAGTTCAAGCTTCTTTCTCTCTCTGGGGACTTGTTCAAGAGGGCCAGGACTCAACTCATGCTAACTGAAGTCAACAAAATTCAAGCCTGAAATTTGTGTTTATTTTGATAATTGATCCTGAAGTAGATTTTTCACCCCCACTGGATAGGAATAAGCACTCCTGTGAGGGACCACTTAGCTAGTGAGGTGGAAGAGATAGTGGAGGAGTGGAGACAGAGAGAGACTGGGTCTAGAGCAAGTCCACCCTGAGGCCCTGGGGCTGCAGTTATGGGAGGACTGTATTCTTTTTGTCATCATTGTTCATATCTAGTAGGATTGGGTTTCTTTTATGGGCAACCTGAGGTTTCCCATCTGGTTCAGAAAACACTGGCTTCTTTATTCCTTTGACTTGACTTGAGTGTCTTCTATAAAGATCCACTAACCAAGCAGCCTTTCTTGAGCTCTGGAGCCTTCTCACCACTATGAAGATTAATTCAGAAACATGAGGGCACCAGAGGAGTGCTGAGCTCCCAAAAAAACTTCAGCAAGCACAGGAACAAGGGAGAAAAGAAACAAGACCACTCACCTAGGATCAGCATGAGACTCTTGGCTTTGGAGATGAGCACTCTGGTACAGATGTCGGCAAACACACAGACAGTCCTGTGCCAGATGATGAACATGGGAGGTTTGTAGAGACTGTAAAACTGATTGCTGGCACCAGATTTTTCTGGGGAGACACCACAGCGTGGGTCTTAGTCACCACAGAACAAATGCTGGAGTGGAAAATGAAGCCTCAGGTTTCCTTCTGCTCCCTGATAACTTACCTTGTAGGTCCTTCTCCTAGTCGCAGACAACAATGATCACTCAACTATTATTTATTGAATGTCTATTACAAACATATGCACTATTGTCAGTACTAACCTCAATCTCTCCAGCTGCAAAATTAGAGAATGCTCTGATTCCTCCAATGCCTTCTCTTTCTTACCTTCTTACCTTTTCAAAAGAATGTATTCCCCTCTAATCTGAGACTCAAATCCTGGCTCTACCACTTACTAATGATGGGACATTTCATCTCTAGATCTTGATTTGTTTCTATGAAATTGGAATAATGACTGTATCTCCCTCACTGGGTTCTTGTGATGTTAAAATTCAATCATGTAAATATTTCCTGTGGTGCCAGGTACCTCATACATGCTATGTAAGTGTCAGTAGCTATCATTGTCATCATCATCATCATCATCATCATCATCATCATTATCATTAATGATAATTTGGGAACATAATGAATCATGTTGGAAATGGGGTTCACTTTGTATATCACAACAACCTCTTCTTTTTGGACTTAGGTTCAAGTTGTTCTTACCCTGCTGAGCCTCTCTTTGGAGATATAATCAATAGTGATTTCTTTAAATACCAGTTATGGCAACTGTGAGCCACATAGATCTTTCCTCCTGTAAGCTGATCTTCCCAGGTATTTTGTCACAGAGACAAAAAGCTCGCTAACACAACCACAGTGGTGTTTAGTTGATTTGATGGTTTTCCAAATGGGCATCCTGATTTTCAGGGGCATGACCCCTCTGATGCTGTCTGCTCATCATAATAAGTACCAGTTGCCATTCATTTGGTGTCCACCATGGGTCTGGTGCTGTGTTGACAATATGTGCAGTGTGCTGCTCTTCACTGTGACCCTGTGGTGCAGACCAAATTTCTAGACCATGTTACTGAGAAGGAAACTGAGGGTCAGGGAGAACCAATACATAAGAAGTGATGGTGTGGGACTGAGTCCAGGGGTGATTCCAAGGCTCATACAGCTCACTGACCCCATGCCACTCAAAGTCCAAGATGAATGAAATTTAAAATATCCCTCACCCCAAATGCTTTTTCCTTGATCAAATATATTGTGTATGAAGAGCTAATCTTACCATACACATTCACCCCACTTTAACAAATCACATATTCACCTACAAATTAAATGCCTATGACTTTTCCTAAATATTTATAAATTTTTTGTTTAGATAGGAGTGCCCCCCCCATTTGTTAAAGCATCAGTTTATGGACTGTTAACTGTTTAACACAAAGGTTGGAATTGGAAGCCACTACTAATTAACTAATCAGAAAGACACAAAGCAACTTCAATAATATAGTGGAGATCAATGGAAAGATGGTTGGCTTTGCTAAGATGGGATTGACTTGCAACTTTTCACCATATACCTGGCCTAGGGTAAAGTCAGGTCCACCTGGAAAAGAACAAAGTTAACCCAATGTTGCTTCCATTCAATTCGAAGGAGTGAATTCCTTCTTTCACTTAGTACTTCTTGCTCTCCATGTTGGAGAAGGATTTTTCCAAGAGTATCTACATTAGTCAAAAAGTATACCTTCTTGGAAGCCTGTCTGCCTTCATTAAGTGTATTTAAGAGAGCACAATGCAACTGAACAATGTGCATTATTCAAATGGTTTTCAACGTGCTCCAGGAAAAGGAGGCACACTCAGATGGGAGCGATTTTAAGTAGCTCATCTGCACCACGGGAAATTCATTTCTCCTTTGATGTTTATGCCATTTCACAGGGGGCATATGGATTTCTAGAGCCTATATAGTTTTGTGGGGGACTTTCAGCCACCCAAACCAGAGTCTGGTGAATAGTCATCACACTTTTGAAAACACAACCAAATGCCTTGTGATTTTCTTAGGAACAATGTTTTTCATATTTCTCCATTCTGACTCAAAGGTATAGTGAGATGTTTTTACTAAGTGGGATTATTGTCTCCCACGTGGAGTTTTAGACCTTGAGACAAATGTAATGAAATCTGTCAGTCTTTCCTGCTTGATGCAGAAAACTAGGTGCAGTGTTCCTCTCTTTTTGCCAATATCAGGTGAAAAGGGCGGGGGTGGGGGTACTTTTAAAATGTCTTATAGCTTCAGATCTTGGGTGGAAGACATGCAATCTCCAAAGAGATGGATTCAGTAAATGCAAGAGAGAGGAAGGGAGTCTTTGCAAAAAGAGCCCCCAGAATCCACTTTGGCAAGTGTTTTGCATGCGGTTAAATAGACAAATGTATTCTGCTGCCAGGATTTTGCAGGAATCTTACTTGATGTCTGTCACCAAAAAGATTCTTGGGCACTGGTGGAGTGACAAACTATTATGCCTTAGAGCAGTGGCTCTTAAACTTGAGTGTGCATCAGAATCACCTGGAGGGCTTGTGAAAACCCTCCTGCATTTTCTGAGTCAGAAGTTCTGGGTGGGGCCAAGGTTGGGCTGGTACACTTAGTCCTGGGCCACTCTTGAAGAATCACTAGCTTAGGGTAACCCACGGGGGTGAGTTGGACAACAAAGTCCCTGTGTTCTTCTGATTATGATTTATGCTTACAGATGCCTCAAACCAGGAAGCAACAGGGACTCCCCAACTGACCCCCATAAAAAACAACCTGCCTAGTGAGACATTAGATTTAAAAAATCTTTTCTCTCATTTCTCACAACTCCTAGCCAGCTCCCTGTACAAGCCTGATCAGTATTGCCCTTTCTGCTTCTTGTTTGGGAAACTCCCCTTTTGGTGCCTCTCCCTCCTTGTTTAGCATCTGATGGAAAGCCAGCAGCCCACAGGAAGTGCTGCACAAGCTGATGCTCTAGGTTCGAGGTACCTGAGGTGACTCAAGACCATGAACAGGGCCTCCTTTTATGACACCCATTTACACTCTCAACCCATAAATTCTTGGCACTGGCAACTATTAACATTTTCTCAGCATTTCAGGAATTTACATTTGACCCCCAAAGTGAACCAGCTCTGAGCTCCACGGATCCATATCACACATTTTATACTGTTACTAATAAACATTTACAACATGGCAGGCACAGGCCTTGCTCCGTAAGGCCCATTTGGGAGAGAGCCTAGCGGCGGAGCCTGTATGTAGGCCAGCATCTTGCACCACATTATATAGATTTGTTTCTTCTTATTACATTTCTTCATCACTTGCATTTGCATCTCTACCAGTTCCCACACCCCAGCATAATAGTTAGGAATGCTGAGGTGACCACCACTTTTCCCAGTGCATGGGAGCAATACTCGAAAAGAAGAGTATTGAGGCCTGCTCCTCCAACACAGTGAGATTTGTCCCATTCAGCCACACCACCACCTTCCTGTCTTGGCCCCTAGAAACAGCTATTTGGATGAAGAGGTAGGTTGAGTCCCATCCAAGTGTGAGTGGGTGAAGGACTAGCCCGTGGAATCTTGGCCTTTCCTATTTGCTCTGCCAAGAGTTGGCATTGCTTGTTTTAAATTTTGGCTATTGTGCTTGGTGGTACAGAAAAGTCTCTACATATATAGAAATGGTGTGCTTATGGATCTCTACCATCTATGCATTTGTCTATTTTCATACATGCATATTGCATACTAATAGGGAATTTATACATGGAATAAAGCTATTTCCCCCAATTTCACTTGGTTTATCATTTTGCTGAATAATTCAGCTCCTATATGGACTTCATGGACTTCTGCTTGATAAATTCACTACTCTGAGTTTTCCCTTTCATTGGAATTTTTAATCAGATTGAAACCCATCATGTTGAGATCAAAGCTGGGAATAATGATGTTCCCATTCTACGTTTTAGCCAAAGGATATTTCTTAGAGCACACGTCCTCAAATTGCTTAGTTGCTTGCTAAAGTGTAAGAGAATTTATGATGCTAAATAAAACCAGGGAGAAAAAAAAGATGTTTTAATAAGATGAAAATCCAAATGTTAAAATAATGAGCCAGCTGCATGGGTGGCCCTCTCTTGACAGAGATGCCAAGAGCTTTACCATCTGTGAAACATTTACCAGCTGTTTCCTTCCTTTTTTGTGAGAACATAAGAAATCCTTGCAATCAGTGTTCTTAAGTGATACATCACAGGGAAAGAAAATAGGTTTGCCCAACCTCAGGAAGCCTGGACTGCACTGAATTAACCAAATCATACTCTTGGCAACTGTAGAGGTGCATACCAATTTGCCACCCTCCTTCAGATATCTCCTCCTCTTCTGAGCCCTAAAAGAGAGCACAGGTGGATGCAAGGGAAGGGGAGATGCATGACATCCCATGAGGTCATTTAAAACCCAATGTTGTCAGAGAGAGCCTGAGCCTGCTCACTCCACTGCCTGCAAGCTGGCTTCACCTTCTGAGTTTCAAGCAAGGCTTGGGCTAAATTGTAATCTGATGGAAATGTGGAAAGTGTCCAAAGCAGTCCAAATATTTTTGAACATGTCTTTCCTTTTTCTTTCTCTTCTCTGATCACTGTTTTGCATAGCTGCCAGTCAGCCCTGTATCCCTGATGCTTTTGCCCTGACAAGCACCTTATCTAGGTTGCGTGTGTTCTGCAAGGTCTTGGGATCTGAACAGAGCGCCATGCATGAATTTAGATTTGCAGGCAGCTCTGATCTGAGGCAACATGCACAGCCATAAAACACTCACAGTGTGCGGTGCTGATCTACTGATTCCTCCCCAGGTTCCTGCTTTTTTTTTTTTTTTTTTTTTTTAACCTCTCAGTTCTATCACAAGACTCTGACAGAATTTTATTTTTTTCTCCACTGGCAACTTTTCTACTTCATTTACTGTCAAACGCATTTCTGGGAACATCACCTAACAAGAAGGTTTAGTTAATGAACGTGAAGTCTTTCAGATGCATCCCCTCGGGTGTCATTCCTGAGGACTTTGGGAAAGCTTTAGGTCATTTTAAAAAATTCAGAGGCCATAAGCAATGAAATGGGAAGGAAAGAAACCTGCAGCTATAGCCATTCCTGGTGCAGGTCCTCAGTGTTCAGTCAAGTCTTAGGAGGAAAAATCCCAACTCGTGGCTTTGCTCTGCAAACCCTGAGAGTCGAACAGCAGGACTGATGGCACTTGCAAGTGGGTGATTTCAACTGTCAGATGCAGGGATGTGCATGGGAGAATCACATTTCACAGAGGGCATAAAGAAAATTTTCTAGGTCACTCAGTGAAGTCAAGTTACCCTTGCTTTCCAAGCCAAGGCAGATTCTAAGGGCTTCTATCTCTTTGCCACTCAGTCACTTATTGGGAGCGCACAGGACTACATGCATGCACCCCCCCATCCCATAGGATATTTGGCAATATCCAGAGGCATTTTAAACTGTCACATCTGGGAGGAGAGTTGCTACTGCCTTTGGGTGACAGATGCTGAGCACCCTACAACAGAGCAGTTTTCCAGAGTCTATAGTTGCTGAAACTGGAGATAGTACCAAATCCTATGTGTACTTTGTTACTGCCTAAGTAGTGCCTCATTTGTAAATTTGGTATAATAAGGGGTTAACAAAAACTACTAATGAAATAGAACAATTATAATAATACACTGTAATAAAGGTTATGTCAATGTACTCTGTTTTTGTTTCTGAAATTTTCCATGTAATGTTTTGGACCAGAGTTGACCAAAGGTAACTGAAACTGCGGGCTGGGGGCAGGGGGCCTGCTATATGCAGGATGGTTCCTGCAACAAGATGATTACAGCATTGGCTCAAGGAGTCAACAGGAACACCTTTGAGAAACCCTGTTCAAAGAGGGACCAAAAGAGGTCAGGAAGTATCAGCAGATGTAAAGGCAGGAGGGAAGCTCTGGAATGATCAGAAAACTCTGGGAATTTCCAGGACAACCATGAGATCCGGAGCTTGGAGGGACGAGTGGCTGGAGGTGAGATTCTCAGAGAAGGTCTCTCTACCTTGGTCCACCTGTCCAAGTCACACTTTAATAAAAGATGTGTTCCACACTTGCCCTCTACCAGCCTCATTAGCACACCAGATTCACATTTCCCCACAATCCATGTTGTAGATTTAACTGTGTCCTTTTTCCATTTAAGGAAATGACCAACATGACCTTTCTCCCAAACTATGGAACCTACTGAGCAGAAGGTAGAGGTGAGATTTACACACCCACCTTCATTTCTAGGCATGGACATCTAGATTCATATTTATATATGTTCAGGCAGGTTTGTATAGATTATCTGCTTAGGTGTAACTCTACTCTGTATAATAATACAATTGAGCATGCACATCTGTTTTATTATGTCTGCTAACTGAAATGAGTGGTAGCAGTAATCTAAAGCTATTTTTGAACCAAAATGTGTTGGTCTTAGAATTGGGAGTGCTTTCCATGGTATTCCTGACCTTTCCCTTTCTTGTTGGGTTTGGATGATGTAGACTTTTCAATGCTAGGGCACACAATCTTTGGGGGGGCCCATCAATGCTAATGATTGTAACAGGAGTCATCAATGACTAAATAAGAAGAACATTCTGGACATTCATGGTCTCGCCATGTTTTCTTATCTTCTCTTCCACACTGAGGTCCAGCAGTACATCTTTCAACATATAAGAAGAGAAGAGAATAAAGTTTAGAATAAAGACAGACTTGCAGCACAGCCGTCTTACTAGCTGTGTGGTGTTTGGCAAGATATTTAACCCCTCTGAAAAGTGACATTGACATTAGGAATGTGGATGTAACATATTTCTCCTTTCTGTTTGTGCAGAGTCGGTATAGGACATTGAACCCAGTGCCTGGCATATGTAAAATAAGTGTTCAAAAATGTTGACCACTTTCCATGCATTACCAAGCCTCACCAAAACAATTGAGAGCATGGGACACAGAGAACTAACATCACCCTAGCTTAACCTACTCATGGTGTGTGCTCTCTACTCTTGTAATAAGTTATGGAAATAGTTTAATTCCATGTTTATAGCTATCATGGAAGAAAAGATGGTGCAGTTAAAGGATTAGTGAGGAGACAGGTGAAATAAAGTGATATTCCATTTTGGTGGCCAACTTGGTATTTATGTCAGACTGTGCAACTTATATTTGTGAGTCAGTTTCCTTTGCTGTGCATTGATTAACAAGATTATTAATCCCTGGGCTTGTGGAGAGGATGTGTAGAGAGGGTCCAGTTGGGTACGTGCACACTCCTGTCTGACTCCGTCACATGACTTGCTTTGGGCCAATTGAACCTAAGCAGAAATGATCAATGTTTCCTGATCAACATCTTTATGGGCCTTTTTGTTTCTCCTGGCTTGTCCATCAGCCTGGATCCCAGAGTGAAGGAAGTGTGGGAGAGAGCTACAGCTGAGTTTTGATGGATGACAGCATGAGGAGAACTTGACCTTGGTAGTAGCCACCTATCTTTGGCCATTTATTACTGCCTTGTGAAGCAGCACGTGCAGCATCCGGGGCTCAGGGCTGCACAGGGATGCAGAAAGAGAAAACCACCTTCTCCAGCTTCTGTTCCTTTTGACCTCCTGCTTTCTCTCTTTGAATGATATGTACAGTCTTTTGACTTTCACTTCCTCTGCCCCAAGGTCCTCTGGGATTCACTGTCCAGATTCTCAGGCAAGGGGGACTGTGGTCCTCCACAGGCCATCTTTCTGCCTCACAGTACTGGGTGAAACTCCCTTGGGAGGGTAGATCCATCCCTTCTGCACCTTGCTTCTGCTGACACTTCTGCTGTGCCCAGTTGGGAAAGTGGTGTGAAGTCATGAAGTCCTTAACACTTAAAAAGTTTTGCAGAATCTTTATTGCATTATTGCATTTCGATTTTCTTCCAAACAAGAAGTCTTTTATGCCACAGATGCAGGAAACAAAGTTCCCAGCAGCTCCATAAAACCCACTGGGCTCTTCCAGTGCCCAGAATCACACCTAAGTGGGAGAGAAACCACCCCCATGTTGCATCTTGCCTTATTAATCTCCTTTCTTTATTTACACTAGGTCAAAAGCAACAAATTTAGCCAAAAGATATTTTATCAAGGGAACATACTGAAGAGCAGGGTCTTTTTGTGAAAATCCTGATAGGTTTTCACATTTAAGCAACTAATATAAGTACTGTTGAAATGTGCATCACATCAAGATGGAAAAATGGCATTTCTGCAGAAGGTACTGATTACCTGGACTTCCCACTAAAGGCATCAGATTCCTGAGTACAAGGATCTGCATTTGTGTTCTCTGAAAGGGCCACCCAGTAAACAGTTTACAGGCCACAAAGTCTCTGTTTCAACTACTCAGTTATATCCTTGCAGTATGAAAGCAGTCACAGACAATCTGTAACCAGATGAGCCTGACTGTGTTTTAATAAAACTTTATTTATGTAAAGAGTTTATGAGACAGGTTTGTTTCCTGCCCCTGGTGTTTCAGACCTCTATGTGCAGGTACAGTTTGCTACGTTCTGGTTTATTAGATCTGCTGAGGACCAAGACAAATTAAACAATATTTCTGAATGATTCTTTAACTTGAGTCTTCATAAAAACAGCCTTGAAGAATTAGTCAAAATTAAAATCATAATCATATAGAAATATCTAAATTCTTCACTTACATGTAATTTATTTAATTTGTACATGTACATATACAACAAACTATAAAAAGAAATTGAACATGTTTTTACACCAATCTATAGTCCTCTTAAGAAAATGGTGAAGTCCTTGAGAAGATAGTGTATTGTACATATGTTCAAGTGTTTCTAAGCTGCTATAACAGAGACCCCAAATCATAGCAGCTTTATAAGACGGAAACATCCTCCCACTTCTTTCTCTCTTTCTGCCTCTTTCTCTTTCACATATGCACACACACACACACACGTTACCACACTTGATACATGGCACCATTTCTGGATTATCCTGGCAAGTGGTATAAATTATCTCTTTGTGTAGTCATTAGGAAATGGGAAAGAGGCAAGGAGGAATGATACCGTATTTCTTTAGGCCCTCTCACTTTGGTGTACATGACATTAACCATAATTTACTCTCGTGATCACAACTCAACTATTTGGAAAGTTGCAAAATGTAGTCTCAAGCTGGACAAACATCTGTTCCATGAAAATCTGGGCATTATGTTGGCAAAACCAAAGAGAAGGTGAAGGAAAAGAGAATGTGAATTGGTAAGCCATTAGAAAGTTGTTGTATAGACCATAACGAAAGAGATCTTGTGCCATGAAGTCAGATTAATCTATTTTCATATCCTGGCTCCATTGCTTGCTAGCTGTGCTTTATTAGGAATTATTTAATCTTCATGAGCCTTAGTTTCCTCATTTGGAAAACGAGATGATAATAACAACCTCTCTGGACTCCTTGTTTTATAAGTTCAGTCTAGATCCTAATCATCCTGATGAGGGAGAGAAATGAAAACAACAAGCTGCATGTGCTGTTCCTCATCTAGGCTATGTTAGCCAGGAGCACAAGGGAGTGCCCAACCCTGCCTGCTTCTGGGTTCCCATCAGATGCCTCCAGAGAAGTGCCACATGACATGATCTTATGACTGACACTGGTCTAAGTCAGAGTCTGTGAGACTGGCTTTCTTGCACACACAGGGTTCCAAATTCTTCTAAGTAATTTTCTTTCTGAAGTCATCTCTTTTTCTCTTGCACAAAACTTTGCCAAACACCTGTGAGAAACGGCCAGCCCACGTGTGGTTCTTAGCACTGTTTTTGCCATGGTGTGTTTTTCCTATTGCAGTGTCGTGACACAGGAAGGAGCCCTGAGACAACAGCATTGAAAATGGAGCAACAGAGCACGGCCTTCCTGGAACTAAGTGCTCAACCCACTTTGCAACCTTTGGAATGTCACTATTGCAGTTCCCTCCCCCCTGGTTTAGTCTTTCTCTGCTTTCCACTCTTTCTAACAAGACTTAATACCTTCCCCTTCTCCAGAACAATGGCTTTCCTTCTCTGATCAATACACCTCATTCAACACCCACCTTTGCAAGTTGCTGCAAAGATAAAATGAGGTGGTATATGTAAAAGTCTTGGAACAGATCCTAACATGTGGCAAAAGCGGCAGACAGTTGGCCACACTATGAACAAGGTCTGGCATTGTCCTTCCCTGCTAGGAAATGAGGCTATCCAGTTGTAGGTGATGGCATTAGCTCTGTTCTCTGGCTTTGATTCTCCATCATTCAGTCATCCTGCTCCAATGCCAGAGCAGTTGGTACTGAAATATCAGAAGACCAATGACTAGTATCAGGGAAATTCCTGAGCATAAGGGCTCAAAAGACGCACCTTAAAGTCTGATTAGCTGTGCTGCTGCAGAGGCAGGCAGCCATCACCTGTGCTGCAGAATGTCTGCCAGCCACTCCTCTTTACACAGGAGCAGCTTCTCTTTTGGCTGGCCATGGCATCATCTCCCCTTATCCCTGGGTATTTTCTCTCTTATCTCAGTCACATCTACTAAGGGGATGTAGTAGAAGGGGGAGTTTCAGAGCGGGCTCCTGTTAGTAAAGAAACCTGCTGCAGGAGACTGTCCCACTGGCCAGGACTACAGGCATGATCCCTCATCCACTGCCATGCCCACTGCTCCCTGCATCTGCAGAACTTGGGAGCACTGTGATTTAATGCCTCATGCACCAAGGTCTGGTCTGGGCATTAGGAAAGAATGAAAATGCATAAAGTGCCAAGAGTTACTTTTAATATTTAGGCCCGTTATGATAATTCCCCCAAGCTAATGTGACAGCCTCATTCCTTACCTCCCCATTAGGAGTCTCCAGTTCAGCCAAGTTTACCTGGACATCCCTTCCTTTCATTGTCATTCATTCATTCATTCATTCATTCATTCATTCATTCCTCTACATATTTGATTTTTTGTACCCAGGATTGAACCCAGAGGTGTCAACCACTAAGCCCCATCCCCAGCCCTTTTTCAGTATTTTATTTTGAGACAGGGCCTTGCAAATTTGCTGAGGCTGACTTTGAACTTGTGATCCTCCTGCTTCAGCCTCTCAAGCCGCTGGGGTTACTGGCCACCACACCTCATCTACACCATTTTAATTAATGCCTATTGTTTGTCAGTCACTGTGCTACTTTTTGAAGATAAAATGATGAGAAAAGTAAAAAAAAATTTTTTTTCATTTATCAAACTTAAAATTTGCTTTCAGTGTTGTAGATTTTTCTGCTTCCTAAACCAGTGTTTCAGTTTGCAAAAGCTGCTCCCTTGCTCGCTGCTGAGACAAAAAAAGGACATGAAGTTTCCATTCTCCACAGAGCCTTGAAAAGTAGTGTAGCCCAGAGTGAGCACAGAACCTTCTTTCCTTCTCATCTCACACCTAAGTTTTTCTAAACCAATTAAAATGTTCAAATGTATAGGTCACTCCTGACAGAAACCAGTTCCAAATATTTCAAATTTCAGCATCAGAGTCCCAAAATCAATGAGTAGTTGGAGAATCAGGTTAAAACCTCAATAGAAGCCAGGAGGCAAGAATAGCTAGAGTCTACTCCAGATAGCACCACCAGAGCCACGAGCTTCACCTGCTTCTGCCCTGGACACCTCCAGTTATGGTGGGTACATTCAAAAGCCCAGGTTTGCAGGTGCAGGGAAGACTTATCCAACTGGCCAAACTTTGATCTCCTCTCTCTCAGGAGGTTGGCAGACAAAGGTTGAATTCCTCAAGCCTCCATGATGGGTGGTAAGGGCAGAATCTCTTGCTCATCCTACACATAAGGGAGGATTTTTCTAGAAGAGAAATGAGGAGTCAGACAACTGAAGAAATAACTTGGTCCCTTAAGGAGTCTCCAATGAAACAGAACCAATAGATGGACAGATGGGTGGTGGGGTTTAACATGAAGGATTGGCTCATGTGATAATGGAAGCAGAGTGATCACATGATCTGCTGTAGGCAAGTTACAAGTCCAGAAAATCTAGTGCTTTAGTCCTAGTCCAGCCTGCAAACCAGAAAAGTCAATAGTATAAGTACCAGTTCAAAGGCCTAAGGATCAGGAACACCAATGTCCAAAGGAAAAAGATGGCTGCCCCAGCTCAGGCAGAGAGGGTAAACTCAGGCTTCTTCCATCTGTGTGTTCTATTCTCGCCCTGGGCACTGAATGATTCCACATGCAACTTCTTTCCTCAGGCTGACAATTCCAATGTGAAACAATTCCAGAAGTACCCTCACAGACTCACCTAGAAACAATGTTTTACCAGCTGCCTGAGCAACCCTTAGTCCAGTCAAGTGGGCACATGAAATCAGCCATCCCAGTCCCTCATACCAAGAATGGTGGTGTTGTGATAGCTTTATTTATTGCCTTTATTTATCTCTCCCCTTTTCACCATTTATTCTCTAAATGACTTTAGACTTTGCGGCCAACTCACTCCTCAATTTCCTTCAGGACAAGAATAGGTGTTATAGTCTGTACATGACCTTATACTGACTCACTTACCCAGGCACATGTGAAATCATTTAAAACTGATAAATGCCAGGTATTTATCTAGTTGACTTCTTTTCCATTACTTTAAGTTATGGAGAATGTCAGACTCCAGAACAAATTCCAAGACATTTTATAATTATTTAAAATGGTATCTATTTGACAGCATATATGGTGTTTACTTTTAAACAGTGGGAGAGTGCTTATAAATAAAAATAATAGAACAATTCAGTATTAAATAAATCTTACATCTGCTGTTTAACCACTTGAGGGGAAACAGTTTTGTAGTAAGTGGCAAGGGTCAAGAAAGCTATGGAATTTAGGCCAGTTGTCATGGAAAATAACTTATTAGTTGCTAATCTACCAGTCCTTCAAAGAACTCAATTAGGGGAGACAAATAAGCTTAACTAGACACATTCTGTGAAAGTGGAAAGTTGTAGCTCTCAGCTGATCTGGCAGAAGCATGGCAGGCAAAATGATTGACAAACAGATCTTTGCTTGGCATGAAATTTGGATTTGACTTAGTGAGTGACTGACAGGCAGGTGTCATTGGAAAATGTGGATTGTGTATTGGAGGGGCTATTTTGCAACAAAAAGATTGACACATTACAGAAGTTGTCCCACAGATGGAGTAAACTAAATAGAGATTTGTTTTGACAAGCACTTCCCTTTTACCTGTTAATTTTGTATACAGAGAAGAGAGAGGGGGAGTCCTCCTAGTGCCAATTGATTTATCCAGCAGATATGGGAATGACAATGGTCCTGTGGGTGCATGGAAGGCATCCTGGACAGTGAAGAGTCAGGAGAGTGGTGAACAAGTTCAGGTTCTTCTATATGATAGAATTTTAGAAAGTAGGCGCCCTTTCACGGAGGTCTATATTAGCTGAGGTCTAGAAGTATGGTGCCATCTCTGTCACCTCTTGTGAATTTGGTTACCAGATAAAATAGAGACTGTCTCACTAAAATGAGTTTAAAGTAAACAATGAACAATGAATAGTTGTCTACTGTAAGTGTGCCCCAATATTGCACGGGATATACTTGACACTTTGAAGATCATTGTTTAACTGAAATTCAAAACTATCTGGGCATCATATATTTCTATTTGTTAAATATGGCAACACTATGTGAAGTCACCCTGCTTGGGAATGAAGCCAGTACAGGTAAAACAGGAGCCAAGAGGTGCCAAGAGACAGATCCCTGGTGGCCTCTTTTGAGCCACTTGGATGTGGCCATGCTAGAAGCGGGCTCTGGGCTGGTCAACCCGCAGCTTGGAGAGCAAGATGTCTCTTCCCCAGGTCCTTCCTCCACCTCTTGGAATGAGGCATATGGGGCGGCTCCCGCCATCCTGAGCTCTTTCCCTGGGGATGGACTGGGGCGGGGCCGCCGCGAGGCTGGGCGGGACGGGGGCTGGGCCGCACGCGGCTCCCAGAACTCCGAGCGCTGGGCACCTGCGAATGTGCGGTTCCGCGCTACCGCTGCCGCCGCCTCCTGCTGGGCCCGGTGCTGCTGGTGGCCAGGCGATATGAAGCGGCTCCCCACAGTATAGCCGGATCGCCCGGGATGTGGCTCAAGCCCGAGGAGGTGCTGGTGAAGAACCCTGAAGCTCTGGGTGGCCCAGAGGAGCAGCGGCTACTTCTTGCCACAGCGGCGCCGTGGGCATGGCGAGGGGATCGGTCACCTCACCGGTAAGGGGGTGGCGGGGGTGGGCCGCGCCTGGGGTCTCACTTCCCGTCGCTCCCAGGCCGGGGTTGGGACCCGGAAGCCCGGGAGGCGCCTCTGCAGTCGGCGGGGCTGAGAGGGGCTAGGGGTGCTGCGGACGCTGCCTGGGCGGCCGGGCGGGGTGCGCGGGGTGCGCGGGGCGGCCGGTGCGCGGCTGCGCCGGGTTCGCGGGGAGCGCTCCTCCCGCTGCGCTTGCGGAAGTGCGAGCGCTGGGCACCGCGGGTCTGCGTTTCCCGCGCAGCCGCTGCCTCCGCCTCCTCCAGAGCGAGCTGGGCCACGTGCGGCCTTGGCCCCGTCTACGTGAAGCGGGGCCCCAGAAGAAAGGGAAACAAGCCCGACGAGGTGCTGCTGAAGGACGCCCTGAAGCTCTGGGTGACCAAGAGGAGCAGCGGCTCCTTCATCCTAGGGCGGCGTGGCGGGCACGGCGAGGGGGGCGGCGGCCTCAGCGGTAAGGAGTTCGCGGGGGGTGGCCGGCCTCAGCTCCCAGCCCGGGGCTGAGTCGCAGGTGGGGATTTCGTGGGAGACGCGGGGTCAGGATGGCCCTGCCTCCGGTTTGTTTTCCTTTCTTCTGCATTTCTCTGCCTTGTCCATGGTGTCTACTCCGCGCCCTCCCCCCACCCGGCCCATGTTACAGCCGGCCTTTGCTGGAGTGTTGGAAAGCAGTCGTCATGTCAGAGCATTCAGCCCTGCAGCTCTGCTATGCTTCTTAGTTCCTGAAGTTTTTCTTGATTCTTTCCTTTATTTTTTAATGAAAAGCATGTCATCTTTGAACAGAGTTTTATTTCCTTCTCTCTCTGTATACCTTCTGTTTCCTCTTTTTGTCTTAGCATATTAGCTGGATCTTTCAGTGTGATGTTGAATAGGAGTGATAGGAGAAGTTGTCTTTACCTTGTTCCTGGTTATCAGGAAAGTGTTGTGTTTCTCTATAAGTATGATGTTAATTGTAGGTTTTGGGGGCAAGAAGGTAAATGATATTATCAAGTTAGACAAGTTCTTGATTCCTCGTTTGCTATGTTTTTTTTTTTTCCTTTAATCATGAATGGGTGGGTGTTCCATTTTTGTCAAATGCTTTGTGTATCAATTGGAATAAGTTTGTGATCCCCCCCTACTTCTATATTGATGAATTTTCGAATGCTGGACCATTGTTGCATACTTGGAGCAAGTCCCACTTGGTCCCGAGGTATAAATTCTTTTATATGTTGGTGGATCCTGTTTGCTGGTGGAATTTTTGTGGTGTGAACAATTGAAGTCAGGGAGTTGGGCATACTAGGCAAGCACTCTGCCACTGAGCTACATCCCTAGCCCCACCCCTTTCCTTTTCCTTTGTGTGACTGTGACATGGGTTCCTCGTGGGCCTTGGTTTTCTTTTCTTCCTTCTTTTTTTTTTTCTTAAATCCATTCTGAAAATCCCTGGGTGTTTTTGGTTGGTGTATTTAGGCCATTCACATGTAAAGTGATTGTTGGCTTTGTTAGATGAATCTCTACCAGGTTGGTAACTATTTTCTATTCCTTGCTCTGTTCTTTTTCTTTTGAACCTCTTTTCCTGACTTCTTTAGCAGTTGAATGCTTGGTGATGCCATTTAGCTTGCCAACAATAGGTTGAAAAGAATTTGTAGTATATATTTCTGGTTTGGAACATAATTTCCAGATTAGTCTGTGTCTACCTTCAAATATATTGCTGTTTCACATGAAATGTAGACTTTTAAATTTTTTTTTCCGTGTGCTGGGGATTGAACCCAGGGACGCTTAAGCACTGTGCCATATCCCCAGTCCATCTGTAGCTCTATTTTGAGACAAGGTCTCAGAGTTGCTGAGGCTGGCCTTAAACTTATGATCCTCCTGCCTCAGCCTCCTGAGCCACTGGGATTATAGGTGTACACCACCATGCTTGGTCGAAATGCAGATATACTAGTATTCCCAGATCCTGTCTCATCTTTTCTGACATTGTCATCCATTTCACTTATTTACATATTGTAATCACTCAATAAATTTTTTGTTAACTCTTCAAACATTTCTCTTAGATTACTTAGGGATAGGAAAAATAAGAAATTTTAATCTACCCTCATTCATTTCCTGAGACACACTTCTTCTCTTTACGTAGCTCAGAGCTACTGACCTATGTGTTTTCTTTCTCTCTGACGAATTTGATGGTTAGGTCTGCTGGAAATGGATTTCCTGTTCTTTTTTAAGACAGTCTTTCTTTTTCAATTTTGAAGGTTAATTTCACTGGACTCAGCCTGGTATGGTGGTCCTTGCTGGTAATCCTTACAATTTGGTAGAAGGAGGCAGTAGGATCACATCTTTGAGGTCAGCCTCAGCAATGTGTTGAATCCCTCTCTCTAAACAAACAATAAAACAACTGGGGATGTGGTTCAGTGGTAGAGCACCCCTAGATTCAATACCAAGTATCCCCCCCTCAAAAAAAATCCTCAGTTCATTTAGATTTATTGGTTTGTGATTCATTTCTTTCAGCACCTTATTTCAACTCCCTTGATCGCATGCTTGGAGAAGTCTGCTATAATTACCGTGCTCTTGCTAGGCTGTCTGCTTCACACCCCCTCTTCTTTAAAGATTTTCTTTTTGTTTCTGCAATTTGAATATGATATACCTCGGTGTAGATTTGTAAATATTTTTCCATTTTTTTATAATTTTCTGCGTGGTGTTCTCTGTACTTCTTGGAGCTATGATCTGGGGTGTGTCATTAATTTTGGAAAATTCTTGGTCATTATTGCTTCACATGATTGCTTTCCTCTACTCCTGTTTTTCCAGTTTGGGTTCCATCTATCTTTGGGAATTATCCTCAGCAGTCAGATATTGTGTACTTCCTATGTCTCTGTCTCACTCTTGGCTTTTCAGTGGGTTTGGGGGTTTCTGTTGATCTGTCTTCAAGTTCACTGATTGTTTTCTTGACTGTCCCATCTACTGATGAGCCATGAAGGGCAATCTTCATTTTTGTTTATTTCTATTTATTTTGTTTTTCATTTCTTAGAGTTTCCATGTGTCTGCTTTCATGACCTAGTCTTCCATACTCTATACCTTTTTCTTTAGAGCCCTTCACCTATAAATCACACTTATTTTAAAAGTTCTCTCAAAGTACCAAGATCTGTCATATCTGTGTGTCATTTTGATGCATGCTTTATCTTTTCTCTTTTTTTTTTTGGAGGGGGGGTTCTGGGGATCAAACCCACAGCCTTGTGCTTATAAGGCAAGCACTCTACCGACTGAGCTATCTCCCCAGCCCTATCTTTTAATCATGTGTATTTTCTTGCCTACTGGTATGTTTTTCTGTATACATATAGAGAAAACTTATTATAGTATATGAACAATTTATTATTTATACATATATATAAATAATAACAAGTGAGGAAATCTTTTTCCATGTGTGTTTTGCTACTCTGCTTGGATTTGGCTCTTTGCAGTTTCCTGTAGCTGAAGGTACAAGAGGCCTCACATTCCTCCATGACCCTGGTTGTGTCTCTTCTCTGTCCCTGGGTTCAGAACTTCCCAGCCTCCCTGCTCTTTGAGCTATCATGTGCTCTCATTTATCCTGGAGCTTTTGCTGTTGGCAAGGGGGTGGGTCCTAGAATCATCAATCAATCTCAGTCATCAGTGGATGTGTGACCCTGGCCTGTGACCTTCCCAAGTGTTTTCTAGCCACTTCCTACTACCCCTGTGGGGACAGGAAAGCCAGAGGAGACACAGGAGCCAGAGAAGGCCTTTCCCCAGCTGGGGTGAGGCCCTGAGGATGCTGCATGGCCTTATTCTTCCCTTGTCCACAGAGCTGGGCAGGTGTCCCTGGGGTCTTTCAGTGGGAACTGGTGGGGTTCTGGTGAGAACACCTGTGCTGCCTTGGGGTTCTTTAAGATTACAGCACCAGGGCTTTCTTACTTTCTTTCAGTCAGGCCCCTGCACAGTCAGACTCAGGACTCAAGTGTCCTGCAGTTCATGACCTCAGCACTGGGGGAGCAGGTCCCAGCTGTGTCCCTGGGATTACCTGTGCTGCTTTAGCTTTGGGGGTTATGTTTTGACCTGTGACCTCAGTTCTCCGATGAGTCCAAGAAAAGCCTGTGATTTGCAGTCTGCTTGGCCTCTGCTTGTATTTATGGGAGGGGTGCTTCCCAAGGTCTTTGCATGCTGGAACTGAATCTGGAAGTCCCCTTGTGGCTTTTTGATTGCTGCCCTGACCACCTGCCCACCAGTTGAAGTGTCCGGGTTGACACAGACCTCCAGACCTTTCCAGAAGCATGTGCGAGAAATCCCCACACTGCCTCAAAACTCGGCACCCCTCTGTGGCTGTCCAGGTGCTGCACACCCTCCCTGTTCTCTCTCCATGTCACCTAGAGTCCCCCAGGCTGTTGTTACAAAGTCTGCATGGGTTCTGTCACAGATGTCTGAGAAGCGCCTCCTGGGATGGGCTCCTTTATAGTCTTCCTCGGTGTCACCACCAGGATTTTTTATCTTTGCTAGGCAAACATGGCGTTTCACCGGTCTTTTGAAAACACAGCCTTAAGTGCCCTTACCCCAGCCTGCTGTTATCTTCCACTGAGCTCTGCTAAGCTGCCTGTGGGTTATTTATTAAGGGTTAGCTCTCCATCCAGCATACAGGACAGACTTCCTGTCCGCGCTCCGTCGTCTGACACCAAATAACAAACCCTTAAAGGGTCAGGGGACTAGCCAAAGAATAATTGCTGTAAAAACACACGTCCTTCCTTCTGCTGGGGAAAGTCATCCCGTAGGGCAGGTGAGGGTCGTGTAGGTGCTGGTCATCTAGGAAGAGGTTGCACAGGGTGAGCAAGGTGTCTCTTGGGTATGGAGGTTGGCAGCAAGAGAGGGTTGATGTGCAAGTAAATATATCAAGGGTGGTGGAGGCTGGGCTTCTCTGTTGCAGAAGAGAGCTGTGAACAAGGAAAGAAGTAAGAATGAATACGGGGATTGGGTCGCAGGAGGCATCGCTGTGAACTCAGTTTTTCTGTATGTAGATTATGTACACATACACACATTGCATTAGAGATGTGTATGCCTGTGTGCAAATACATGAGTCATATGAATACACACAGACCCCATTACCAATGAGCTTCCAGATACCAGGTTTTTATTTTTATTTTATAGCAGCGATGGAACCTAGGGCCACATACCCACTGATCCACATCCCCAGCCCTTTTTATTTTTTTATTTTGAGCCACTGTTGTGCTAAGTTGCAGAGCGCCTCGCTAAGTTGCTGAGGCAGTCATTGAACTCACAATCCTCCTGCCTCAGCCTCCCAAGCCACTGGAATGCCAGGTGGCTTTTGTGTAGCAATCCTCTTGAAAAGAAATAGAATTTCTGAGAAAAATGTCCCATTTCAGGGCTGGTGCAGGGAAAGTATGAGACAATGTTGGAATATTTTTTTTGTGGCAGAGACTATGAAAAATCATGAGTTCATGTCCAAAGGACACAGAACCCAGCTTAAAGGGATTCCTACCTGCAAACCTGGAACAATTAAATCATCCGAGTAAATAATAGTAATGAGTTCTTACTCTCTGAAGAAAAGCAGGAAAGATGAGACCATACCAATAAAAGTGAATAAATTCACAGTTTGAGGAATGGGAAATTTACATAACTACATTATTTGTCTGTAGGAGGCTTGTGAGTTACAAGGGAAAAAGGAATAAGTTCATGGTGCAGAGCCCAAGCAGCCACTAACTTAAGAGACCAAGTGAACATCACCAGGAGTGGAACAAGTTGAAATTGTGTCCACCTGAGAGGATGTGATGCATAGCATTCCTGCTGGGAGGCTGGCCAGAGACTTTAACCTGAATCTAATCAGCATCAGGCAAGCCAAAAACTAGGATTTGCTGCTGAAGAACTGGCCACTAATCTTTGAAACCATCAAGCTCAAGGAAGTCAAAGGTGTGTTGAGAAGTAACAGTTCAAGGCAGTGGGTGATTCTGAACAGGTGCAATGTGGAAGAGTCACAAGACAAGCAGTTCTCAACTCCTGTGGACTGGATTAGTGCCTTTGTTTCTACAGTGGTGCAAAAGCAACCTGTGTTCAGTAGAAACCATATAAGCATTTTTTTAAAATAATTTTTTGGATGTTAATAGACTTTTATTTTATTTGTTCACTTTCATAGGGTGTTGAGGGTGGAACCCAGTGCCTCCCCCATGCTAGACAGGTTCTGTGCCACTGATCCCCAGCCCGAGGCCCCATATATGTAGTTTTGAATTTGGATCTTTTCCTGGGGATGTGCCCTAGTCCTCTCTGATGTGGGGCAGGCCCCAGCCAGCCTGCTATCATGAGGGCCATCCAGTGACAGAGTGCCCGCTGCCAAGGCGGGAGGAACAAGTGGATACATCCCATGCATTTCCGAGTCGCAGTGTGTTTGTTCCCCTTAGGACAGTTTGTGAGACGCTTGGAAACTGGCGGGATCTGAGGAGCAGAGGGTAGGAATGTCCCAGCGTTAACTTTCTGAATTGTGGGTTGTACTGTTGTGTTGGCACACATCACTGCTGGTGTGAAACATGCTGCACACTCTGGGGTGATGGGGTGGCAAGTCGGTGACATACTTAATGATTCAACTTCCTTTAACATTGGGGTCTTAAACCAAAATAAACTCCTCAGGCCACTCAGGGCCCTCTCGGGGCCTAGTAGTGAAGGAGCATGGGCAAAGGAAGGTGTAGGGCTTCAGCTCCTCCAGGGAGGAGGGAGTGGGTTTGTTCACCTGCCAGTGATTCAGGATGCCATTCATCACAGCAGAATGTCAGTCCTTCACCTGCTACCTGTGCCTTCTGTCCTGCGGGGTCTTGGATGTGTTGTCATATTTCTCAGGGTACCTTTCTGGAGTAGAAAGGGATTATTCTTCCACGTGAGATGTGGGTACAATGAGGATCCTAACGGGCAACACTTACCTGGTGCTTGAAGGGCCTGGCAATAGTCTAGGTACTTTGAATGATGACTTAATTTCCATAATTACCCTTGGAGGCATATCATGGTTGCTTTATCTTCCAAAGAGACCTGGGCACAGAGAAATCAGGTAACTTTCCTAATGCCACACAGCTTGAAAGTGGTAGAGCTGGGGTTCCCATCGGGCAGTCTGACTCCAACAGCAGATGCTGGGGAAATGGGTGTGAGGAAGCTAGAGCTCTGGGCCCCATGGAGCTCTGACTCTGCGGGGTGTCGGAGCTGTGCCTGGACTCTCACCAGTGACCATGCTGCCTCTGCATGTGGGAGTGGCAGCTGCACACTGGTTGTGGGTCTGCATGTCCCTGAGCTCACAGGTGTGTGTGCTTCTCTTTTGCCTTGTAGGTGGCCTGGTCGGTGCTCTGGAGGCAGTGCTGGATTCCAACACTGGGGTCGCTCCATTTCGAGTTCTGCTTCAAGTTCCCGGCTCACAGGTGTACTCACCCATAGCACGTTCAGAGTTCCTGGATGGATGTGACGTTCACTGGGCTGAAGCCACTGGTGAGTCTTGTTCCCATTGGAAATTTTCAGATCCTGAGTTCTGAGCATGCGGAGCATCTGTCTTTTGGTGAGCCTGCAGGTAATGCCCTGGGAGCCTCCCCTGCTTTCAGAAGCTCTGGCTCTCCTCCACACGTCTGTCTCTTTGTTAGTGATCGGAAGCACACTGAACTGTGAGCGTGAGTGAGCCAGGCTTCTGAGGGGTGTGTTTCAGGGCACTCAGGTGTTGCTGGGTATGAAGTGGCCGTTTCCTTTACGGTCTTGGTGTCTGACAATAGGGTTTTCCCAGGTGTGTGCATGTGTGGTAATAGCCGTGGGCAAAGTGCAAGGGCTGTGTCCAACTTGGGCAGTCTCCACCCCATGTTACATGTCTGTGCCAAGAGACTGCATCACTGGGCTTCCGGGTGCTAAGGAAGTTTTCCTTGGGCCGGCACAGGTTAGGTTTGCTTGTTTTCTACCATTGTCCTGCCCTCAGAAGGTCCTTAGTAGTGAATTGTTCTTTTTAGGGTTCTCTTGTGGGGAGTGAGGATGGGAGGCATGGGTATGTTCTGGTGTGGGGATTGTGCTGTTGACTGAGATACTTGTACTTGTGCAGGCATTACTTGAGCAACTTCCATGTCATTGACTCGCCCTCATTCTTCATAGTGCTGAGCATTGACAAAGGATCCCTGCCCAGGAATGTGGGTGTCCAATAAATTACAAACAAAAAGGGTAGGAAAGGCCCTGGGTGGAACCAGCTTAAGAGTAGGAAAGGGATGAGCGGCCTGTGAGGATGATCCCCGTCTTTTCCAGGCTCTGGTGTGACAGAACAGGGAAGTAGAGGGGGGCCTTTAAGAGTACTTTTTTTCTTTTAAACTAGGTGGAAGAGAGAGTTAAACTATTTCATGGGTGAACTGTGTTATTTGGCAAAAGATCTGTGGATAACAGGTAGGAAGGGAGACAAGTCGTTATTCCTGTTTTAATTTCACATGGACCAAAGTCTCTCCAGGCTTCCTAAAGATGCCTCACTTTAGGCAGAGAGATAAGTTGTGAGCCTTGACTGAGTGGCTTGGGGTTGTAGACAGAAGAACATGTCCAGTACTTCTGGCTAGAGCTCAGACATCCGTTGTGCTGACTCCCTGCTGACACTCAGGTCACTTCTTTTTTCCTGCCTCCCTCCATGGAAATAAAAGTTCCAGTGTCTCTCTGGCTGCTATCCCTTCTGTGCCCAGGACAGCATTAGGCATATAGTCAGTACCCAGTAAAGCATGGTTGGGTAGATAGTGGAGAAGCATGCAAAGAAGGTGACCAAGGCCCCTTGTTGAAGTTTTGTAAGGCAAAGGAAAGTGACGTATCCAGATGGCCCCCTGACTTTGTGTGGTCAGACGTCACGATTTTTGGACTTCTAGGTCATGTGGAAGCATAGCCATAGAAACCTTGGACTTTTCACTTTGGCATAGTATGCAATAAATTACGTGAGCTCTTCAACACTTTATAATACATAGGCTTTGTATTGGATGGTTTTGCCCAACTGCAGGATAATGGGTGTGTTCTGAACATGTTGACAGGAGCTTAGGCTAAGCTGTGATACTTGGTGGATTAGGTATTAAATACAGGTTTTTTTGATAGCAATCTCAATCTCATGATGAGTTTATTAGGATGCAACCCGGTTGTCAGTTGAGGAGCATGTGTAGTCACAATCAAGATTTCTTGGGTCCTTTGTGAAAAGGCAGGGCACAGGCCTGCTCATGAACATTGAGCAGTCAGACAACTTCAAGATAGAGGTTGTGGTTTTTGCTTTCAACACAAATTTTTCTTCTCAATGGTACAATACAAAATTTACTATCCTAATTATGTTTAGTTAGTTGCATAAAGTACTTTCACAGTGATATGGGCATCACCACCATCCATCTCCAGAACACTCCTCAAGTTCTCAAAATAAATCTCTGCACCCGTTAAAGTCTCTGCTACCCTCTCCCTCTGGCAGCTGCCATTTCACTTCCTGCCTGTGCATTTGGCGAGAAACCTCATATGGAGGACTCATACTGCCTTATCCTGTGACTGGCTCGGTTCACTTGGCACAGTCTTCAAGTTTCATCCATGTTGCTGTATATGTCAGAATTTCCTTCCTTCTTAAGACTGGATGAGACTCCATTGTACGTCTGCCTGCGTGTTAGAATCATATATGATGGTTGTCCCGTGAGTAGAGTTAAGGACACTGTACATGGAAGCAGGAGGACCAAATACCGGGAGGTAATCCCCACTCAGTTTGGGGCCGGGGGAAGAAGGTGGAGAGGAGCAGGCGTGATGAAAGGACCCGAACCATGCTGAATTGACCCTAAGCCGTGACAAATTCTCTGGGGGCCCTGGGAGGACAAGGAGGCTTTGCTCCTGGTTCTGTGTGCCTGGTGGTCTTGGTTAGTCGTGGTCCTGTTCTGCTTTTGAGAAGTCCAGGCCATGGCAGGACTTATGATTTCCCACGTGAGACTGGTTCTCAGTGAGATTGCTGTGTTGTTGAAACACTCACTGTATTCTTCAGCATGACCCGGAGCACTAAACACCTTGTTGACTGCCTGCTTTCCAGGAAGCAGAAATAACATTGGCAGGAACTGCAGGAGTTTGAGTTATCTGCTTAGAATCATTCCAAGAGTGGATTTGCTTATGTAGTCATTTGATTCCTGTTGCTGTATATTGAAGGCTTAAGTGGACTATCTTTTCTGATTCCCAAAAGAGGACTTAGAGGCACAGCCAGGAGAGGAGTCCTCCATGGAACATGGCTGAAGGTTGAAAGGCTCTGAGAAACTCGCCAGACCTTTTGTAGAGATAATAACACTCATGCCTTTACAGACCTGAGTTTGGATTTCTGATCTTCAAAGTAGTTTTGGAGTTGCTTGTAGCAGCCTAAGTGCAGGGTTTTCCCATTGCTAGCAGGATCTGTGGCATGGACTGGAGGCAAATGAGAGAAACAGGAAAAGGGGGAAAAAGGAAGGAGCTCTATTGTTGTGGGAGGGTCAGGAGCTGGAGTTCGTGGGCTGGTGTGCAGGATTTTGAAGCAGAGGAGACATGATTGTGACGTGGTGTGCTGGAGCATGTCAGCGTAGTGGGAGGTGGTATGTGTCCTCAGCCTGGGTATCTGGGGTTCAGTGTCGGCAGAGTCAATCAACTGAGTATCAAAAGTATTCAGAAAAAAGTCGCTTCTGTATTCAACTTGTAGTTTCTTATTCTTGTCATTATTCCCCACATAAGATAGTATAACAGCTATTTATCATTTACATTGTATAAGGTTAATGAGTAATCTAGAGATAACTGGAAGTGTATGGGTGGATGGGCCCAGGTTATACATCAATACTACATACCATTTTATCTTAGGAGCCTGACCATCCTTGGATTCTGGTATCTTTGAAGGGTTCAAAAACCCATCCTTTACAGATATTGAGGAGCAACCTACAATAGTTTGAAGAAAGCTTACCTAGTAGCTCACCCCAGTGGTAGCTCCTTCTAAGTTTCAAATGGGTTGCCGCTTAGGCTTCTGGATTCTTAAAGAGCAAGATGGGAGGTGAGAAGGTCTCTGGTCACGTCCTCTTGGTTACCTGGGAATGGAGACGTGGGTGGAGAGAGACAGGGACAGCCTTCCAGTGCTGACAGACTGGCTTTGGTGATGACCCAAAGATGTTACCTTAGGCCATCCTGTGCCTCAGCGTTTGGAGATTACAAAGGAACCAAGTTCTGTTGTCTTGAGCTTTTCTCTTTCCTTATGAGGTACTTCTGGGTACTTCTTTTAATTCCATCCCAATTGCCCACTCAGAAGAGCAGTCCTAATACAGATGTTCTTCTTTCTCACAGACCTTAATCTGCAAGTTCAGAGTGAACTTTCTGGCCCTTTCCCTGTGAGGTACAGGTTGCATATCCCATATTCAAAATCCTGGGGACCAGAAGAGTTTTGAATTCTCTAGGATGATGGGATATTTGCATGTAGATAATATCATGCTGCCCAACTGAAACATGAAATTCATTTGTTTCATATGCACCTTGTGCCCATAGCTGGAAGGTACTTTTATATAGTATTTTCAGTCCTGTACATGAAGTAGTTTGTGTCCTTTGAACCAGAAATCAGGTATGGGGTTTTCCACCTCCGACATGATGTTGGATCTGCAAAGTTGCAGACTTTGGAACATTTCAGAATTTGGATTTCCAGATTGGGTTGCTCAACCTGTGTTACACGATATTCACATGAATCGTAGGAGAGGAAGGTTGCAGGTGGGATAGAGTGGGAAAGGAAGTTCAGTTTTGAAAACACACATGTGGCATTTAGTATGACACTAGTGGCCTTTGTGCCTTACAGTGGCTCATTTATTCTGTACTATTTTGTGGTATCCTTTAACTTCTCTGAGTTTAGAATATATCCCATGTTCCATTTGGAAATCCAGCTGAGCCACACTGCCTGGTCCTCACATGCCTTTTCTTGTCCAGGATTGTGCTTGCTTTACTGAGCACTTCACTGAGCGTCTGCTATGTGTGGGACCCTGCACTGGGAGCTGAGCACGTGCTCTCCTATGCTGGAGTAGCCATCATGCAATAGTGATGACTAGAAACCTCCTTGTATAGAAAGAGATGACTGAAATGATCGTGCCTTTGGTTAATGGTGTTGCTCAGTGCTCCAAAAATATGGTGAAGTTTCTTAATTGCCTTTGAAAGAAATTAACTTACCGTATTTGACTTTATGCTATTGTGCTTTTTAATGTGTACCTGATCTTATAGTTTTTAGAGATATTGCTGTAAATGGTATGAAGTGTCCATTTGTAAACCTGTGAAATTCCTGACTGTTGCTTGTCGGTTGACTGGTGCCTGTTGCAGCGACAACATCCTTGTGAGGACCTTCCCAGGAGGTTCTTCCCCTGTGAACGTGACTTTGGTACTTCTCCACAGGCCTCACTTCTGCTGGGAGACAGCAAGTGAGACTGTTGAGAATCATCTGCCACTTGGTCTGTGTTCCATGCTGGAACAGCTGTACCACTGCAAATGCTTCTGACACTTGAGTGGTAGGTGCTCTGCACATGATCAAGGTGTGCAGGGTGGTCACAGGACAGTCCCAAGGCTTTCCTGCTTGGTGAGCTTGCCTAAGTGGCCATGGGACTGAAGTTTGTAAGTCCCAGTGCAGTGGTGGGAGAGACCGTGGCAGCAGTGGAGAGTGCCAGTTTTCAGTGACAAATGGTGGCTTGGGCTGTGAGAACCTGGCATAGGACGTTTGTGGAACATTAACACAGGGACTTAATGTTGGCAAAACGATGACTCTTGTTTTTCACTCTCTGTCTTTCTATTCTGATCCAGGTGCCACATTAGAGGAAATCAACCAGCACTGGAACTGGCTGGGACAGAATCTCCTCCATACTCTGTCTGTGTTTGATAATAAAGACGACATGGCCAGCTTTGTCAAGGGGAAGGTGAAGGTAGGCCCTTTGATCTCTACCTTTATCCCCATCTCGGGTGACTCTTCATAACATTTTGAACTCTGCCACTTACCCACAGTCTTCACCAGTCTGATGACACTTTTTGGATTAATGCGCAAAGCCAAATTAGTTCAATTTGTCACCTGTCAGTCTTTGAGGCACATAAAGATACACCTGAAAATTAGGAAAAAAAAGGGGGTGGTGCTTCATCCTCAGGCCTAATTCCTGTTATCTTTTACAGATATAATCATCCTTTTTTTTTCTTGTGGGATACCATAATGTTAAGATTTGTGTTTTTGCAGAGCAACATAGTATTGTCTTTCTCAAATTAGTTATTCCTGACTCATTTTCTCTTTAGCTGTAACATTTGTCACCAAGTTGGACCTAGTGCTCTGGTTCCACTAATAGTGAATGTTTGTTCTGCAGATGTTAATTAAATGGAGTTACAGCCAGTTAAGGTCTGAGAAGGCAGGAGAGGAATCTTGGGAGGTATTTGTCCATACCTGCTGCCAGTTACATTGTTACACAACTGGTGTCCTTGCAAGGACATGATGGTGATTGGTGCTTTAAGATCCTGTTGGGGAGGGACATGTCTCCTTGTTCTACAGTGAACTCTCCTTACACACTTGAACACATAAGCCTTCAGTTCAGTTTTCTTCCCTTGGGATAAAACCTCCCCAAAGCAATCCATCTTTCCTCCCTCTTCCCCCTCAGTTCCTTTCCTCTACTCAAAGGATCCCCCGTGTGGAAAGAAATTGTCAAAATAGTGCTGTCTATGTACATGAATATACGACAGTGAATTCCACCTTTGATGCATACCTATAAAGCACTAATTAAAGACCAAATACGTAGTAGAGAGCCCACTAAAGTAGGAAGCCCAGGGGAGGGAATTGGAGCTCATTCTATTCCATGACTGCATGATGATGTCAGCATGAACCCCACTACTGTGTATAAGTAGAATGCACTAATAGAAACATTGTGAATCTCCCAGACCATGGATTTTGTTTTCTTGAAAACAAACCTCAAGAATTCCAGCTTGTCGTAAGGGGTGTCAAAGTGAATTTTTGGTTTTAGAGGAAGAAAGAGAAGCACTCTTTTCCATCGTTCGGGGACTGAGGGATGTGAGCAGGATGAGTGAAGAGCAGGGGTGACCGAGGCCATCCAGTGCTTGGCAACCAGGGCATGACCTCTTACCTGTGGGGTCAGAGCTGACCTGGGCTATGGTAAAAGACACACACAGCTCTCAGGACACCCCTCATCCTTGCCGATGGACTGTGCCTCGGTGTCCTGTGTCAGATGGGGCTGAGCATCAGCGACACTTGACCTGCCTCTCTTGGCCTAATGTGAACTGTAGTGGTTCTTTCCTCGAGGTGTTTTCCTTACTTGGGAGGAAGGAAATTGATTTCTGCTGTGCTGGTTCCTGAAACAGTTCTGTAGGAGAAGGAAAATGTCCTCTCCCTAGGTTCTGTGGTTCAGGTCCTGGAAATTACATTGCTATGCAGCAGATGAACAAGAAAGAGTTGATTTGAATGCATGCAGAGTGTGTATATGTGGCAGAAACTGAGCCAAATAACTCATAGGGTGGTTAGAATTGACTTTGCACAGCCCTTTAAACAGAATCCTCAAACTCCACAGTGGTTTCTTTTTATTTTTATTTTATTATTTTTTTTTCACCCTGGCTAAGAGAATCTTGAACCAACTGAAAAATAAGACTGAAGCCCAAGTGAGGGTCACGAATGTATCACCTTCATAGGGATCAAACTGATGCTGGGGATTAAAAGCATTTCTTACAGTTCAACCCCAGAATGTGACTTCTCACCCATGACAGAGAAAGCCAGAGCTACCCAGCCCAGCGCCTGCTCCTGCTGAATGTCATTTTTATAGCTCAAGGAGCAGAGCAGCTAGCCCAGAGAAAGGGGGCTTATTCCCATGCCAACCTCCCTGGGCATCCATCCGCCTCCAGGAGGAGGCCAGGAACACAGCCTCTAAGAAGCAGTCTTCTAAGAAAAGCCTCCAGATGGAGGGGGGTGCCTCTTCTCCCTGGCTGGCTTGGGCCCCTAAGGGATGTCTGCATTGTGGGTGGGGAAGGGCTTCCTGGACCACAGGATTGTCCTGCCACCTCGGTCTCGACCTGGTCTGCCATAGAAGTGGACATTCTACTGAGGGCAACTCCTCCCTTTCCTTAAGTGAATAGTTTTGGTTACCAGAGGAAAAACAAGAGCACACACACAAGACCTGGAAATAACCTCATCCTACCCGACCTCGGAAATCCTAAAGCCAAGTATGGAATATCAGCTCCACGGAATGTTGAGAAGCCATTTAAAATGATGTTTTCCAAGAGTTTGTTATCACGTGGGGATTATGGAGCATTGTGTTATGATGTCAAGTGAACACACGATACAAAATCATACGCATCATGTCAGCTCACCTATTTTAGGACTTCCCTAAGAAAATGTAAAAGTTTGGGGGGAAATTTCCAAAATATTCATGGGGGTTGTCTTGTTAGTTTTCCCCTCCATATAGCTTTCAAGTGTTTCTGTAATAAGCATGTATTTTTTTGTAATGGAAAAAAAAAAACTTTATTTAAAAAACCTATTTTTTAAAATGGCAAGGGTTATATATTACCAGTAAAACAAACAATTCAGAACTCCATGAATTCATGAGATTGCAGAATTTTAATGCTGTAAGGAACCATAGACATTTTTCTAGTTTAAGGATTTTCAAATAGTTATTTTTTTAAGGTCACAGATTTTTTTCGAGAATCTTCTAGAAACTATGACTTTTTCTCAGAACATGTATACATATCATCATTTAAGTGACTTGTAGTTTGAAGTTACACAAAGCCCTAATCAAAGTATCTTAATGGAGAACATTCATTGACTCATACAACTAAACACTTTAGGGAGATCAGGTGAAGCTTGATCTAGCACTTGAACAATTTCACCAACACTGTCATTTCTTCTATCTCTCATCTATCATCAGCTTCATCCCAAGATTGGATCACCTGTGGGCTCCAAGATGACCAGTGGATGATTTTGACACTTCATTTTTAACATTTGTATCCAGCAAGAGTGTCTCTGTTTCCACATTGCTGGCAAATGCCATAATATTTGATCTGATTGTAAAGTTTAGACACATGCTTATCCCCAAACCAATACTTTAACCAGGAAATAGAGAGGGCCAATCACCTTAGCTAGGTCACTTGTTCTGCCTTGAAGTTGATAGGAAATTTGTGTCCCTGGGACTACATTACTCTCCACATAGAAATTGAAGACACAAATATCCCTATACACACAACTCTCTGCATATAATTTATCCTTATTTTTCTTTTTTCCAGTATTGGGGACTGAACCCAGGGAAGCTCTGTCACTGAGTTACATTCCCAAGCCCTTTTTGGTTTTTCTTTAGAAGCAGGGTTTCACTAAGTTGTCCAGGGTGGCCTCGGATTTACCATCCTCCTGCTTCAGTTTCCCAAGTAGTTGGGATTATGGTCTGCCCCACTGCACTGTTAGCCTCGTTCTTAAACTCCCTGAAGCCTGCCCATGTTCTGCAGATTAAGAATTCTTGGTCTACTGGGACCCTCCCAGTTTAACGATCAGGACTTAGAAACCAGGATAGAGGTCATGAACATCCCCAAAGCCACACAGTCCACTGTCTGCCTGATGTTCTTCATGCCTTCAAATTTCCTTCCAATAAGAAGTCAGAGATGAATGCATAATAAGTTAGACACTCAGCAGATCCCAGAGCTTCCTGAACACCAAGACCGGTTGCATTTTGATGAAGAGACAGGGAAGGTCTTACGGAGACAGAAAGGTCCGGCAGGGGTGAGGCAGCTGTACTGAGGCATGGCTAGACATCTCCATACAACCTGGCATTAAAAGCAAGGAGAGAGGAGGAGCATGCCCATATCTGGAAGATGACCATTGTAATTTCCCTTTGAAAAACCCCACTTGCTCAGGAAATGATGATTCTAAGAAGCACTTGTTTATGAAGCGCGGTAATTGGATCGGAATGTGAATTATTAAACTGCATGTGGGGCGGCACTGCTTGCCAGGTGTTCAATGATCATGTTCAAATGTGTGGGGCCAGCCCATTGGTGGAGAAGATAATCCTCTCAGGAAGAAAATCATTTCAATGTGGGTCAGGGCGAGGGTGTCTTCCACAAGTTTCTGAATTAGCTGTGCAGATGAGGCCTTGCAAGTGACCAAGCCAAGCTGCCTCGTTTTGGAGATGGGGAACCTGAGACCCAGCATGGCAAGGGACTTGTTGAAATCTTGCAATTAATTGCTTCTACTTTTTAAAAGATTTTTTAATTGTAGGTGGGCATAATACCTTGATTTAATTTTTTTATGTGCTGAGGATCGAACCCAGGGTCTCACATGTGCTAGGTGAGCATGCTGCCACTGAGCCACAACCCAGCCCAATGAATTGCCTCTTTTTCTTTTTTCTCCTGGTACAATTAAGCTCTGTGGCCAAATCCATCCTTTGGTTTCTAAACCACCATTTCCTTGTCCCCTACCTGGAGAGACTGGGAAACTAATTTTTTTTTCCCCAGCAGTGGGTGTTAAACTCAGGATTTTGCACCTGCTGGGCAAGCACTGTACCACTGAGCTGCATTCCCAGCCCAAGCTAACCTTTTTTATTGCTGCTTGATCAGTCCCATTGCAAGATCAGTCCCACCAGGTAGCTGCCCTGCCTGAGGCTTCTCTGCCTCTGTGGCTGTGGAGGCAGGTGCTGGAGTTGTGGGGGTCTCCAGGTTCCTAATGGTCAGTGGGACAATAGCTTTATAACCCGGGAATTGCAGCCATAGTGGCATGACCTTGAGCTCCATGGTCCCCTGGAGACCTGGGCTTCTGTCCTCTTGGCCTTTGATGTTCACAGTCTCTCTCTTTTTAGCTCATTGCTTGTATTAAATATCTTTCTATTGTTAATAAAGTGATTTCTGTTTCCTACACTGGCCTGTAAAGTCCAAAACTAACATCGTCCTCTTTCTCTGCCCACGTGCTTCCTCTTCCTATTGACTTTCCTTCTGTGTACTTTGGACCTGAACTGTCCCTCAAAGGCCAGTGTGCAGAAGGTTTGGCCCCCAGCCCACAGTGCTGTTGGGAGGCGGTGGGACCTAGTGGTGGTGTTTCTGTTCATTGGGGGTATGATATTGAAGGAATGGTGGGACCCTAGCCCCTTCCTCTTCTTTTCTTTGCTCCTCGGCCACAATGTCAGTGGTTCTGCTCCATTACCCACTCCCCACCATAATGTATGTCCTTGCCACAGGACCAGAAGGAATGGAGTCAACTGACCATAAACTGAAACCTCCAAATCTGTGAGCCAGATTAACCTTTTCCCTTTTTAAGTTGATTATTTTAGCTATTTGTTATAGTGACAGAAAGCTGACTCACACATCCTCGTCTATACCATTTCCCCACTTCCTCCCAGACAGGTTTGAAGGTAGTTTTGACTTTTCTCTAATTATTCATGTGTATAATCATTGGGCAAATCTCATAGATTCTACTTTTTTATGGCCGTCAGCCTGTTAGTTTTATATGATCCATTTAGATCAGATTAATGAACAGAGAGAATGTGAAGACTTGCTCAACTATAATGAGCATCAGGTATGTTTGGATCTAGGGGTTTAGACAATGCCATTGGGACTTGTTCCGTCTCTCCTTCTCCATGCTGTGCTTTCTGCCTGTCTCTCTCCAGTGGTATTCTGGTGGGCCCTGACAACTCTAGGCTCACATGATCTTTCCATCAAGCCTGTGAGAAGCCAGACATGGTGGCACACACCTGCAATCCCAGCTACTCAGGGGGCCAAGTGAGGTGGGAGGATCAAAAGTTCAAGGCTAGTCTCAAAATATAAGAGGCCAAGGGTGTTGCTCAGTGGTAGCACCTGTGTAGCACGTGCAAGGCCTTGGGTTCAAATTCCAGTACTGAAAAAAATAAGTTCTTGAGAGGGAAAGGTTTATCTTTTATGATATTTTTGGAAAAAATTCTAGATGAAGTCTTTGTGGGTAAAAATGACCTTACCACTTGTTATAGGTGGAATTGTTTTCTCCAAAAGATACGTTAAAGTCCTAACCTCTAGTACTTCAGAATGTGACCTTACTTGCAGTCCTAACCTCTAGTACTTCAGAACGTGACCTTTGCAGATGTAGTGAGCTAAGTCATAATATGATAGTAGAGTGGACCTCAGTCCAATATGGCTGGTGTCCTTAAAAGGAGAGGAGAGAGGCACAGGACACTGCCAGGAGACACAGAGACATGGAGGGAAGGTGGCATGGTGAAGACAGAGGCAGTGATGCCCCTAACCCAGATGCTGGTGGAGGCAGGGAAGCATCTCCCCAGGGGTCCATGGGGGGCGTGGCCCTGCTGGTGCCTCAGTTTCAGACTTCTGGCCTCCAGAAGTGGGAACAAATGAATTTTATTTAGTTATTTATTTTGGTACCAGGGATTGAGCCCAGGGGCACATTAGTGCTGAGCCATGTCCCCAGCCCTTTTTGTTTTTATTCAGAGATGGGGTCTCGCTGAGTTGCTTAGGGCCTTGCTAAGGTGCCCATGCTGGTGTTGAACATGCAATCCTCCTGCCTCTGCCTCCTGAGCCACTGGGATCACAGGTGTGCACCGCTGTGCCTGGAAAATCCCTGTTGTTTTAAGCCACCTCGTTGGTGGCTCTTTGCTATGGCAGCCCTGGGAAACCCCAGGTGACTGAAAGAAGATGCTTGGCCAGGCCTGGGGCCCGTGTCCACCCCTGCGTCCTCTTCACTCCAACATGGTCTGGGAGGGAGGCTGTGCTGAATTCTCGAGAAGATCTGGAGAGTGTATCCAGATGAGGCGGGCTGGACTCTCCCTCGCCAGAGCGCAGGTTCCCTGTGACGCTCTGCTGGGTCCCAGCGCTCTCTCCCTGAACTGCCTGCGTGCCTCCCAGTGCCCTCTGGTCCTTCTCTGACCCTGCAGCTTATCTAGTAGGGACGTTGGATTGTGGGTCCTCCTTCTGGGTCCCTTCTTGCTGCTCTCTGGGAAAACCCCTTCCAGGACTCTCCAAACCAGAAGAGTAAGGTTGCACCTTGAAAGGAGCTTCAAGCTGGCTTCATACACCTCCATTTCCTCACGGATTTATTTAGATGTGTGTGTGTAGGGGGGGGGGGGGTTGGGATTGGGTCCGGAGTGAACTTGCACTTGAAGTCTAAATCAGACTTAGTCTCCCCCAAGAACCTTCCCAGATGTCCTCTCAGCTGGTTTTCAGGAGACTCTGAGCTGCTTTCCTCCATTTCCATTAAGGCCCTTGTGTCAGTTTTCTAGGGCTTTCGTAAGAAGATGCTGCAGAGGTGGTGCTTCACCCTGGGAGTTCATTTTCTCACCATTCCAGAGGTTGGGAGTTCAAGATCAAGGTGTCGCGAGACCTTCCGTCATCTTGCAGAGCCTGTCTTCTTGCTGTGCCCTCACATGGCCTTTGATTCCTGGACTCAAATGAAAATAGAAAGAGGTGATGAAGGTAAAATGAGGCCATCAGGATGGCCCTGATTCAATCCAGCCAGTGCTGTGAGGGGGAGACGTGGGTCCTGAGCACTCTCCTGCCCTGGCTCTGGTCCCAGGCCCACCATTCAGAGTGCACTTCTCCACTGTGCTGGGTCTGTCCCTCTTTCATCTCTCTCTACCCCAGCCCTCTGCTGTGCCACCACGCAAAGGCACTAGGTCTTTCTGTGTCATCCTCTGCTATATTATCCAAAGCCTCTGGAGTTTTTCCAAGTCTCTGTTCACATTTAAGATTCAGTGTGTTCCTAGTCACCCACAGCCTCCTCAATGAGCAGCTTCTCTTCAGTTGCATTTTTGTTTTGCTTTGGTTTTGGGTGGTGCTGGGGATTGAACCCAGGGCCCTGTGCATGCTAGGCAAGCACCCTACCAACTGAGATCTCCCCAGCCCCTCTCCAGGTGTTTTCATTCAATCCTGCGGAGAAATGGGTGGGTGCTAGGTTTCTCTACGCCACCATCTCGAGTCTATTAATCACCTCTTTGAAGGGCCTCTCCAAATATTGTCCCATAGATTAGTGCCCACCCAAATGACCTCTTTTCTTAAGCATCCCTTTAAAGAACTCCATTCTAAAAATGATTATGTTTTGAGATACTGGGGATTTGTGACTTCAGTATATACATTTTCTTTTTTTCATTTTTACTGGGATACAATTAAGCCATGACAGTATTTAAGACCTTCCATTTTATTTCATGAATATTTGTATACTCAGTTTCTTTTACTTTTCTTTCCTTTTTTTTTTTTCCGGACCCAGGGATGAACCCAGGAGTGTTTAACCACTGAGCCATATGACCAGTCCTTTTTTTAAATATATTTTATTTAGAGATAGGATCTTGCTAAATTTCTCAGGGCCTTGCTAAGCTGCTGAGCTGGCTTTGAAGTTGTGATTCGTGGTATCACATGAGTGTGCCGCTCCCAGCTGCTGCTCATTTTAACTCTTAGTAGATGGTGGCACCTCAAAGGTAGAAGGTATACCTTGTCTATATCCTTTTATCTCCCACAGTGTTTAATAAATTTTCTTGGACTTAGTAAGTGCTCAAAGTTTTTGTTCAATGAATGAATGATCTATAAAATAATTTTTGATTAATAAGAATTTTCATTTTCTGCCAGGCACATGCCTGTCATCCTAGTGTCTTGGGAAGCTGAGGCAGGAGGACTACAAGTTCAAAACCAGCCTCTGTCACTTAGTGAGACTCTGCATCTCAAAAAAAAAATTTATTTTCCAAATTTTATACAAAAAATTTACCTAGTGTTGGTAACTTTGGGTTTGATGTTAAAGTCCAAGGTTTCTCCTGCCCTCCAACTCTGTCACTCTCTGTGTGGTTTTGAACAAGTCACTTGTTCTCTGGGTCTGTGTTTCCTCTTCTGTAAAAAGGGGATATGAATGTTTTCAATGGTTGTTTATGAATATTGATGAAATAGTTTAGTCATTTGAAAATATTTGGGAGCACCTACTGTATACCAGGCACTGCTCTTGGTACTTGGTTTACCATGGTGAACAAGCCAGCAAGGTTCCTGTCCTCATGGTTCTGTGGAGCAGCTGACCCTGAGGCTCAAAGTGTGGAAAATGCTTGTGGGAAGTGCTGAGTTCTATGCAGATGGTAAGGCGTGGCAGTCACAGGGCAGGCCCACCTGCTAGCAAGGTGCGTGGTGACCTGGAGCTGATATTTGAGCTGTGATGTGAAGAATGAGAAAGATGCATCTATTCTGTCATTGTGGGTTGGGGAGACGGGCATTCTTGGCAGAGGAACCAGCAAACGTCCTGGGGGTCTGTGAGCATGGACATTCACATGAGCTGGCAGAGTAATGACGGAAGAGGCTCAGTCCATGTGCAGGCTCCCCAAGCCTGACAGCAGGATCCCTGGAGCTGGGTTTTATTTCCGACTCGCCCTAGGTGCCACCTGGGGCATCACTTCTCTTGTGTGCAGACTGGGGCGCACTGTGAGGGACAAGTCCCTTCTTCAAGAAACTTAAAATGCAGGGGATGTAATCTAATTGGGTGGATTGGGTAGAAGTGGGATAAGTTGCTTTTCTCTGTCCTTAATTCCCTTAGGTAACCAGGGACCAATTGAAACAAAACCATAATCTGACTCACCCCAGATAAATATCTGTTAGCACTGTTGCTCCTTCCAGTCTTTTTTTTTTTTCTATACATCTAAATATAAATAGGTGGCTGTATTTTCATAAAATTGAAATGATGAGTTATGTTTTACTTAGTTTTGTATTCTGCTGGTTGTACCTAAAATTATGTTAGAAGCAATGAATAAATCATTAAATATGCTTCTAGAACAGAATAGTTAATATTTATGTCATGTTTTATCACAGAGCTGTATCAAAATTTATCTAACAGTTCTCCCATTTAGGTGATTCCCAGGTTTTTGCTAATATGAATAATTGTGTAGTAATATCTTTTTAGATATCCTTTCCTTAGGATAAAGAGTCTCATCTTCAGAGGTATTTCTTTCTTTTTTTGTTCATCTTAAATGCTGCCATTACACTTGATTTTCCCTTCATCCTTTTTATTGTCTCTTGCACTAGTCATCTCCTTCAATTCTCTTTGAACCCCTCTAGGCTCAATGAGAGAATTCAGAGGCCAATCAGCAGCTCTGGTCTGTGGGAACCTCTGGTTTGTGGATTTTCCAGATGATGGGGCTGGGCTGACTGTGGCCCCTGCCAGCAGCTCCTAAGTTTGTCTGTGTAGTGTGGGTGTCTAATACAGCATGGAGTCTTTCTTCCTATCTCCTCCTGCTTCTCTATTTCCCCTCTCTCATTTTCTCTCTCTGTAAAAGACAGATTCACATAACATGTGTCCATACTCAAATCTGGGCACATAGAATGTCAGCCAGCTAAGGTGGGTTACATAAGTGAGCACAGCAACTTCTGCTACAACCTTGTGCTTCATGGGAGGAAGAAGAAGGTCCTAGAAAATAGACTGGCCAAACACAACAGCAGGGTCTCTGACAGTTGAGTCCTGTAAGACAAGGTTCTAATCCAGGCTCTGCTCTCAACCTGCTGTTTGGGTTTAAACCTCTCCTTCTCCTCAGGACTCAATGTGCTAATCTTGGAAAGCAGACCATTGGCCTGACTGGTCCCCAGATTCCCGCTCGGGTTCTTCAGCTTGCTGGTGGTAAGGTTGAGGCTGTCAGCGAGGGCTTCTGCCTCACAGTGCAAGTCCATGGATTAGCAGACTTCTCTAGTCCAGTGTCCTGATGAGTTCCCTGACTCCCATCTGCTCCACCAAGTCACAATGAAGACATTGACCTTTGCAGTTGACTTTCAAGAAAGATAAGTGTGTTTCTTGCTTTACATGTGACATGCAGATTTGGGAGTCTTTTTCCCACTGACTCTGACTGCATTATAGTTCAGATTTTATTTTTCTTCAGAGAATGTGAGATAGTGAAAGGCTTTATAAGTAATTTAATTTTAGACAAGTACTCGTTAAGTTGCTTAGAACATCATTAAGTTGCCAGGGTTGGTCTTGAACTTGCTTGGATTATAGGCATGCACCACCACACCTGGTAATCTAGGGGTTCCAAATCTGTATTTTGGTAACCCCTGAGGTCTGGGAATATGATAAAATTATAGGAAGAATGTTGTGTGTGTATATATTTGTGGATCCATGGAGGGGATCCTTTTAAAAATCCAGTTTATTGTTGAGATGTTATTTACATTAATTTGATAAGTCTATAACCTGATCAGCCACCATCCGAAGAGGATCTATAATATTTCCATTATCCCAGAAGGTCACTGTTTATGATTCTTCCTGGTCAGTCTTCCCTCTACCTACCTTATCTCTGTCAACCACTTTCTGAGTTAATTCACCAGAGTTTCCTGTTTTACTGCTTTAGGGTTTTATGTGAATGGAATCATAGAGTTTTTACTTTTTGATCTGGTATCTTTTGATTTGCCTACTTTCTAAAAAATTCTTAAAAACTTTATAATTTTTATTTTTTCATTCCACATTTTTTATTGAAGCATTATAGGTATATGTAATAATGGGCTTTGTTTTCACATATTCATACTTGCTACAAATAATATAATTTCGCCAGTAACACATCCCAGTACTCTCCCCTTCCCTCCTGTCTTCCCACCCTCTGGTCCCTTCCTCTACTGATCTCCCTTTGATTTAAAAAAAAAAAAAAAAGATTTTGTAGTTGTAGATGGACAGACTGCCTTTATTTTATTTGTTTATTTTTGTGTGGTGCTGAGGATCGAACCCAGTGCCTCACACATACCAGGCAAACACTCTACCACTGAGCCCCAGCACCAGCCTTGCCTTTGATTTTCATGAGCTCCCCCCTTTTTTCCCCTTTTCCTCTCTAGCTTCCATAGACAAGAGAAAACACCACCCCGACCTTCTGAGTTTGGCTTATTTAATTTAATACAATGGTCTTTAGTTCCATCCATTTTCTGAAAATGACATAATTTCATTTTGCTTTATCTCCTAATTTTTTTAAAGACTAACTTTTAGAACAATTTTAGGTTCCCTGCAAAATTAAAGAGATTTCCCACATATTCCCTGCTCCAGCACAGAGGTAGCTTCCCTAGTGTCAGCACCTGCTACCAGAGTGATACATTTGTTACAGATGCTGAATCTGTGTTGACACATGCTTCTCACCCAAAGTCCACAGTCTACATAGGGTATGAGGTTCATTTCTTTCTTCTTTATTCAGTCCTGGGGATGGAATCTGCCTTGTGCATGGTAAGCAAGTGTTCTACCGCTGAGCTACATCCCCAGCCAGGAAGGATTCCCCCTTCCTTCCTCCCTCTCTCCCCCTCCCCCACTCTTTTTTTTTTCTGTTTTCTTTCTTTCATACTGGGGACTGAACCCAGGTTGCTTAACCACTGAGCCACATCCCCAGTCCTTTTTATATTTTATTTTGAGACAGGGTTTCACTAAGTTACTTAGGGCCTCAGTAGGTTTCTGAGGCTGACCTCGAACTTGCCGTCCTCCTGTCTCAGTCTCAAGTCATTGGGATTACAGGCATGTGCCACTGTGCCTGGTAGGGTTCACTGTTGATGTTGTGTATTCTGTGAGTTCTGACAAAGGTACAATGACGTGTACCTTCCATTGTAGTTTTAAACAGGACATCTGCACCACCCGCAGTCCCTCTGGGCTCTGGCTTTTCATCCCTTCCTTCTCCCATCAGCCTGACAACTGCTGACCTTTCTGCAGTGTGCATTGCTTTGCCTTTTCCAGAATGTCCTATAGTTGGTATCAAATAGTACATAGGCTTTTCAGATTGGCTTCTTTTGCTTGGTAATACATATTTAAATTTCTGCTATGCCTTTTTATGTCTTGATAGCTCATTTCTTTTTGGTGCTGAATAATGTTCCATTGTTTTTGTGTACTGCAGTTTTATCCATTTGCCTATCAAAGGACATCTTCAGAGGTTTACCAATCATTCTACGAACATCAGTGTGCAGGTTTTTGTGTGGACATAATTTTCAGCTTTTTGTGTGACTATCAATGAGTGTGGTTCTTGGATCGAAAGAGAATGTTTAGTTGTGTAAGTTTCACAGACCATCTTGCCAAGTAGCTCTACCCTCTTGCATGTCCACTGGCAGTGACTGAGAGGACATCACTCCACACCCTGCCAGTATGTGGCGATGTCGGTGTTCCAGATTTTGGCCACTTTCGTAGGCATGAGGTGGTATTTTATTGTTGTTTCATTAGCATTTCCTTTATGACCTATGAAGTGAGCATCTTTCTATATGAAACTTGCCTTTTGTGTATCTTTTGGGAGGTATCTGCTAAATTCTTTGAGCTATTTTAAAATCAGATTGTTTATTATTCAGTTTTAAGAGACATTTGAGTATTTTGTGTAACAGTCCTTTATCAGTTGTGACTTTTGCAGATATTGTCTTCCAGTCTGTAGCTTGTCTCCTCATTCTCCTAGAATTGTCCTTCATAGAGCAGAAACTCCCCCACCGTTTTTTAATGGTGCATTATAGTCCTATGTACTGATGGGATTTGTTGTTACATATTCACACACGAACACAGTACACAACATAACAATTTATTTTGGCCAATATCACTCCCCAGCATTGTCTCACTCCCTTCCCCTATTCCACCCTCTCCCTTTCCTCTACCAAACTCCCTTGAATTTTCATGAGATCAGCCTCCATCTTTCTTTTCCTTTTTCTCCCTGGCTTCTGCATGTTAAAGAAAACATATCATCCTTAACCTTCTTCTTTTTTTTTTCTGCATTTGGCTTATTTTTTTTATTAAAAATCATAAATTTACATAGGGCAATGTTGTTTGATTCATTCTGTTATTTTTTTCCCTTCCCTCCCACCCCTCCCACCCCTCTTTCCGCTCTGTACAGTCATTCCTTCCTCCATTCTTACCACCCTCCTTATCCCTAACCCTAAACCTAACCCTAACCCTAACGCTAACCCCTCCTACCCCCCATTGTATGTCCTCATCCGCTTATCAGTGAGATCATTCGTCCTTTAGTTTTTTGATATTGGCTTATCTCACTTACCATGATATTCTCCAATTTCATCCATTTGCCTGCAAATGCCATAATTTTATCATTCTTCATGGCAGAGTAATATTCCATTGTACATATATATGCCACAGTTTCTTTATCCATTCATCAACTGAAGGGCATCTAGGTTGGTTCCACAGTCTGGCTATGGTGAATTGAGCAGCTGTGAACATTGAGGTGGCTGTATCTCTGTAGTATGCTAATTTTAAGTCCTTTGGGTATAGGCCAAGGAGTGAGATAGCTGGGTCAAATGGTGGTTCCATTCCAAGCTTTCTGAGGAATCTCCATACTGCTTTTCAGAGTGGCTGCACTAATTTGCAGCCCCACCAGCAATGTATGAGTGTACCTTTTTCCCCACATCCTCGCCAACACCTATTGTTGCTTGTGTTCTTGATAATCTCCATTCTAATTGGGGTGAGATGAAATCTTAGGGTAGTTTTGATTTGCATTTCTCTTATTTCTAGAGATGTTGAACATTTTTTCATATATCTGTTGATTGCTTATACATCTTCTGTGAAGTGTGTGTTCATTTCCTTAGCCCATTTGTTGATTGGGTTATTTGTATTCTTGGTGTAGAGTTTTTTGAGTTCTTTATAGATTCTGGAAATTAGTGCTCTATCGGAAGTATGAGTGGCAAAGATATTCTCCCACTCTGTAGGCTCTCTCTTCACATTACTGATAGTTTCCTTTGTTGAGAGAAAGCTTTTTAGTTTGAATCTATCCCAGTTATTGATTCTTGCTTTTATTTCTTGTGCTATGCGAGTCCTGTTAAGGAAGTCTGATCCTAAGCCAACAAGTTGAAGGTTTGGACCTACTTTTTCTTCTATAAGATGCAGGGTCTCTGGTCTGATTCCGAGGTCCTTGATCCATTTTGAGTTGAGTTTTGTGCAGGGTGAGAGGGGTTTAATTTCATTCTGTTGCATATGGATTTCCAGTTTTCCCAGCACCATTTGTTGAAGAGGCTGTATTTTCTCCATTGCATATTTTTGGCACCTTTGTCTAGTATTAGAAAATTGTATTTATTTGGGCTTGTGTCCATGTCCTCTATTCTGTACCATTGATCTACCTGTCTATTTTGGTACCAATACCATGCCATTTTTGTTACTATTGCTTTGTAATAGGGTTGAAGATCTGGTATTGCGATACTCCTTGCTACACTCTTTCTACTGAGGATTGCTTTAGCTATTCTGGATTTCTTATTCTTCCAGATGAATTTCATAATTGCTTGCTCTATTTCTGTAAGGTACATCATTGGGATTTTAATTGGAATTGCATTGAATCTGTATAGCACTTTAGGTAGTATGGCCATTTTGACAATATTAATTCTGCCTATCCAAGAACATGGGAGATCTTTCCATCTTCTAAGGTTTTCTTTAATTTCTTTCTTTAGTGTTGTATAGTTCTCATTGTAGAGTTCTTTCACCTCTTTTGTGAGATTGATTCCCAAGTATTTTATTTTTTCGATGCTATTGTGAATAGGGTAGTTTTCCTAATTTCTCTTTCTGAAGATTCATCACTTATGTATAAAAATGCATTGGATTTATGAGCATTGATCTTGTAACCTGCTACTTTTCTGAATTCACTTTTGAGTTCTAAGAGTTTTCTGGTGGAATTTCCAGGTTCCTCTAAATATATAATGATGTCGTCAGCGAACAGGGATAGTTTGAGTTCTTCTTGATGAGTGCTGGCCATATAGCCCGTCTCATCCTTAACCTTCTGAGTTTTACTTATTTCTGTTAACACAATGGTCTCTAGTTCCATCCATTTTCCTGCAAGTGACATAATTTCACTTTTCTTTATGGCTGAATAAAACTCCATTGTGTATCTATACCACATTTTCTTTATCCACTCATCTGTCGTTAGACACCTAGGCTGGTTTCTTAGTTTGGCTATTGTGAATTGTGCTGCTGTAAACATGGTATGCATGTGTCACTGTAGTACAATGACTTTAATTCTTCAGGGTAAATACTGAGGTGTGGTATAGCTGGGTAATGGTGGTTCCAGGCCTAGTCTTTTGAGGAAACTCCATATTGATTTCCATTAGTGGCTGTACTCATTTACATTCCAACAGTGTGGTGCTCCTTTTTCTCCACGTCCTCTCCAGCATTTATTATTATTTTTTTCTTGATGACTGCCAGTCTGACTGGTGTGAGATAAAATTTCAGTGTAGTTTTGATTTGCATTTCCCTAACTGCTAATGATGTTGAATATTTTTTTTCACATATTTATTGGCCATTTGTATTTCTTCTTTCAAGAACTGTGTGTTAAATTCATTTGCCCACTTACTAATTGGGTTATTTGATTTTTTTGGTGTAAAGTTTTCTGGAGGAGTTTTTAATTTCCATGAATTCTAGCTTATTAATTCTTTCTATAATAAATGGAGTCTTTGATATTGTGTCTAAAAAGTCATCCAGGGTCCTTTAGATTTTCTCCTATATTATGTTGTAGGAGTTTTATAGCTTTGCATTTTATATTTAGGTCCATGATCCATTTTTGAGAGAGTACAGATTCACTTCTTTTCCAGGTTTACCAGTAGCATTTGTTGAATAGTCTGTCTTTGTTCTATTGTATTGTTTTTGCTCCCTTGCCAAAGATCTGTTGTCTATATTATGTGGGTCTATTTTACTTTATTTTTATGGACTTTGTTTTCTGTTCTATTAATGTCTAATATTTTGCCAATACATATTTTTCATGATTACTGTAGCTTCACAGTAAGTTCCAAATTTAGGTATTGTCAGTCTCTTGAATTTGGTATTCTCTTTGCATACTCTTGACTATTCTAGGTCTTTTGCCTGTTCATATAAAGTTTAGAATTAACTTGTGAATATCTACAAAATAACTTGCTGGGATTATTTCTATTTTTATTTGTTCTTTTTAGTTTTACATGACAGTAGAATGTATTTTGACATACATATATGGAGTATAACTTTCCATTCTTGTGGTAGTACATGGTGTGGAGTTAGAATATTTGTGAATTCATATACGAATATAGGAAAGTTATGTCTGATTCATTCTGCTGTCTTTCCAATTCCCATCCTTCCTTTTTTCCCCCACTAACCCTTGTCCAATCTGGTGAACTTCTGCTTCTCCCTCCCACCCCAACTATTGCGAGTCAGCATCTGCATACAGAGAGAACATTCAGTGTTTGGTTTTTTGGGATTGGCTTACTTCACTTAGCATGATAGTCTCCAGTTCCATCCATTTACTGACAAATGCCACAATTTCATTCCTCTTTATGGCTGAGTAATATTCCATTGTGTATATGTAATACATGTTCTTCATCCATTCATCTGTTGAAAGGCACCAAGGTTGGTTCCATAGTTTAGCTATTGTGAGTTCAACTGCTATAAACATTGATGTGGTTGTGTCACTGTAGTATGCTGATGTTAAGTCCTTTGGGTATATGCCAAGGAGTGGGATAACTAGATCAAATGGTGGTTCTATTCAAGTTTTATGTTAAATCTCCATACAGCTTTCCAGAGTGTTGGCAACAATTTGCAATCCCACCAGCAATATATAAGTGTACCTTTCCCCCCATATCCTGGCCAATATTTATTATTACTTGTATTCTTGGTAATTGCCATTCTGATTGGAGTGAAATGGAATCTCAGTTTAGTTTTAATTTGCGTTTCTCTAATTACTAGTGAGGTTGAACAGTTTTTCATATATTTGGTGACCATTCATATTTCTTCTTCTGTGAAGTATTTGTTCAGTTCCTTTGCTGATTTATTGATTGTTTCCTTTGCTGTGAAGGTTTTTAGTTCGACACAATTCCATTTATTGATTCTTAATTTTACTTCTTATGCTTTAGGAGCCTTGTTGAGGAATCCAGTTCCTAAGTTGACATGATGGAGATTTGTCCTACCTTTTCTTCTAGTAGGCTCAGGGGCTCTGGTCTAATACCTCGGTCCTTGATCCACTTTGAGCTGAGTTTTGTGCAGGGGGAGAGATAGAGGTCTAAGTTCATTTTATTCCATATGGATTTCCAGTTTTCCCAAATTGCTGGGATTTTGATTGGGATTACACTGAATTTATACATCAATTTGGGAAGCACTAACGTCTTCACAATATTCAGTCTTTCTGTCCATGAACATGGATTATCTCTCCATTTATTTAGTTAAAAAGATATTTTTTTCATCAGAATTTTGTAGTTTTCCTCATATAAATCTTATACATATTTGTTATAGTTTAACCTATGTATTTAATTTTTGGGGTGCTAGTGTAAATAATATTCTGATTTTAATTTCAAATTGCACTTGTTTATTGCTGGTGTATAGGAAACTGATTTACATTTGAATATCAACCTTGTATCATGGAAACTTTCTGTAATCACTTATTAGTTCCAGGATTTTTTTGTTGATTTTTTGTGATTTCTTTTGTAGATGACCATATCATCTGTGAACAAAAGTAGTTTTATATTTCTTCCTTTTTGTATTCATTTTGCTTCCACTTCTTGTCTCATCTCATTACCTGGGACTTCCAGTACAATGTTGAGAAGGAGTGGTGAGGGAAGAGACATCCTTGATTTGTTTTGTATCTTAGTGGGAACACAATGATTTTCTCACTATTAAGTGTGCTATTAGCCATAGGTTTTGAATATATTTCTTCTTATCAAGTTGAGGAAGTTTGATTCTATTCCTTGTTATTGAGAATTTTCATCATAAAAGAAAACTGAATTTTATCAAATGAGTTTTCTACATCTATTGATGTAGTGATTGTATGATTTTTCTATTTTAGCCTATTGATGTGCTATATTATGTTAATTGATTTCACTGTGCTTATTGAGTATACATCTTCATTGTAAAGTGTCTATTCAAAATATTTTGCCCATTTAAAGCCAATTTAAATGATTTGTTACTTGCAAATGAAAGAATTTTGATCAAGACAGCATCCATGTATGAGTTTGTGATATTCTAGATTAATTGACCTGGCGTTGAGTATCGATAAAAAGGTAACTTTATTATTTGGACAAAAGCGGTGAGTCCAGGTAGAGGGAGTAGTGTAAGTAAAGCCTCAGAAGTATATTCTAGTCCATGAATGAACCATTAGTAGTGGATTATGACTGAGAATGGGAATTCTAGTCTCTCCATTTATTTAGTTAAAATAAATACATAACAAATAAATACATAACAAAATATGTATAAGATTTATATGAGGAAAAGTACAAAATTCTGATGAAAAAAATATCTTTTTAATTAAATAAATGGAGAGATATGCTTCCAAACTCTACCAGAGTGTAGAATTTGGAAGCATATGGAGATACAGGATTGTCTATCCATGTCTACGTTGACATTCCTTACATGTAGTGTTTGCAGCCTTTTTCTAGGATTGTTATGGGATGATTTGACTTACTCCAGTGGAATGGCATGATTAAATATGTATTAAAAATTTGCAAAAAAAGTACCTACTTTATATATACCAGTGGATTTTTTCTATATCTTAATTGTTCCATTATGGTTGTACATAATGATGGGATTTGTTTTTACATATTTGTACTTGTACATTATAACAATATAATTTGACCAATATCATTCCCCAGTATTGTCCCTTTTCCTCCCCTCCTCCTTAGCTCTCGCCCTTTCCCTTAATGATTTCCCTTCAATTTTCATGAGACTCCTCTAGGTACTCTTCCTTTCTAGTACTCTATTGAATAGGGATGGTAAGAGTGGACATTCATGTCTTGTTTCAGATTTTAAAGAAAATGCTTTCAGTTTTTCCCCATGCACTTTGATGTTGGTTTTTGGTTTGTCCTATACAGCCTTTATGGTGTTGAAGTAGTTTCCTTCTACTTCTTATTTCTTCAGTGTTTTTTTTTTTTTTTATCATAAATGAGTGCTGAATTTTGTTGAAGGCTTTCTCTGCATCTATTGAGATGACAAAGCAATTTTGGCCCTTAATTGTATTTGTGTGATGAATTACACTTATTGATTTGCATATGTTAAAGCATTCTTGCATCCCTGGGATAAAATCAGCTTAGTTATGGTATGCAGAGTTCTTAATATGTTGTTAAATGTGATTTGCTAATATTTTATTAAGTATTTTTGCATTTGAGTTCATCAGGGATATTAGCCTGTAGTTTTCTTTCTTCGATATATCCTCATTTATTTTTTTTTTTATTTTTTTTTTATTTTTATTTTTTTTATTGTAAACAAATGGGATACATGTTGTTTCTCTGATTGTACATGGCGTAAAGGCATACCATTTGTGTAATCATAAATTTACATAGAGCAATGTTGTTTGATTCATTCTGTTATTTTTTTCCCTTCCCCCCACCCCTCCCACCCCTCTTTACCCTCTATACAGTAGTTCCTTCCTCCATACTTGCCCCCCTCCCTAACCCTAACTCTAACCCTTCCCTCCCCCCCATTATGTGTCAACCTCCACTTATTAGCGATATCATTCGTCCTTTGGCTTTTTGAGATTGGCTTATCTCACTTAGCATGATATTCTCCAATTTCATCCATTTGCCTGCAAATGTCATAATTTTATCATTCTTTATGGCTGAGTAATATTCCATAGTATATATATACCACAGTTTCTTTATCCACTCATCAATTGAAGGGCATCTAGGTTGGTTCCACAGTCTGGCTATTGTGAATTGAGCAGCTATGAACATTGATGTGGCTGTATTTCTGTAGTATGCAGATTTTAAGTCCTTTGGGTATAGGCCAAGGAGTGGGATAGCTGGGTCAAATGGTGGTTCCATTCCAAGTTTTCTAAGGAATCTCCACACTGCTTTCCATAGCGGCTGCACTAATTTGCAGCCCCACCAGCAGTGTATGAGTGTACCTTTCTCCCCACATCCTCGCCAACACCTGTTGTTGCTCGTATTCTTGATAATCGCCATTCTAATTGGGGTGAGATGGAACCTTAGGGTGGTTTTGATTTGCATTTCTCTTATTACTAGAGATGTTGAACATTTTTCCATATGTTTGTTGATTGCTTGTAGATCTTCTTCTGTGAAGTGTCTATTCATTTCCTTAGCCCATTTGTTGACTGGACTGTTTGAATTCTTGGAGTAGAGTTTTTTGAGTTCTTTATAGATTCTGGAGATTAGTGCTCTATCTGAAGTATGATTGGCAAAGATATTCTCCCACTCTGTAGGCTCTTTCTTCGCATTGCTGATAGTTTCCTTTGCTGAGAGAAAGCTTTTTAGTTTGAATCTATCCCAGTGGTTGATTCTAGCTTTTATTTCTTGTGCTATGGGAGTCCTGTTAAGGAAGTCTGGTCCTAGACCAACAAGATGAAGATTTGGACCTACTTTTTCTTCTATAATCTGCAGGGTCTCTGGTCTGATTCCGAGGTCCTTAATCCATTTTGAGTTTAGTTTCGTGCATGGTGAGAGATATGGGTTTAGTTTCATTCTGTTGCATATGGATTTCCAATTCTCCCAGCACCATTTGTTGAAGAGGCTATCTTTTCTCCATTGCATATTTTTGGCCCCTTTGTCTAGTATGAGAAAATTGTATTTATTTGGGTTTGTGTCCGTGTCCTCTATTCTGTACCATTGATCTACCTTTCTATTTTGGTACCAATACCATGCCGTTTTTGTTACTATTGCTTTGTAGTAGAGTTGAAGATCTGGTATTGCAATACCCCCTGTTTCACTCTTCCTGCTAAGGATTGCTTTAGCTATTCTGGGTTTCTTATTCTTCCAGATGAATTTCATAATTGCTTGCTCTATTTCTGTAAGGTACACAATTGGGATTTTAATTGGAATTGCATTGAATCTGTATAGCACTTTAGGTAGTATGGGCATTTTGACAATATTAATTCTTCCTATCCAAGAACATGGAAGATCTTTACATCTTCTAAGGTGTTCTTTAATTTCTTTCTTTAGTGTTGTATAGTTCTCATTGTAGAGGTCTTTCACCTCTTTTGTGAGATTGATTCCCAAGTATTTTATTTTTTTCGAGGCTATTGTGAATGGGGTAGTTTTCCTAATTTCTCTTTCTGAAGATTCATCACTTATGTATAAAAATGCGTTGGATTTATGGGCATTGATCTTGTAACCTGCTACTTTACTGAAATCACTTATAAGTTCTAAGAGTTTTCTGGTGGAATTTCCAGGTTCCTCTAAATATATAATCATGTCATCAGCGAACAGGGATAGTTTGAGTTCTTCTTTTCCAATTCGTATCCCTTTAATTTCTTTGGTTTGTCTAATTGCTCTGGCCAGAGTCTCAAGAACGATGTTGAATAGAAGTGGTGAAAGAGGGCATCCCTGCCTTGTTCCAGTTTTTAGGGGGAATGCTTTCAGTTTTTCACCATTTAGAATGATATTAGCCATGGGCTTAGCATAAATGGCCTTTACAATATTAAGGAATGTTCCCACTATCCCTATTTTTTCTAGCGTTTTGAGCATGAAGGGGTGCTGTATTTTATCAAATGCTTTTTCTGCATCTATTGAAATAATCATGTGATTCTTGACTTTAAGTCTATTAATATGGTGAATTACGTTTATTGATTTCCTGATGTTGAACCAACCTTGCATCCCTGGGATGAAACCCACTTGATCATGGTGCACTATCTTTTTAATATGTTTTTGTATGCGATTTGCTAAAATTTTGTTGAGAATTTTTGCGTCGATGTTCATTAAGGATATTGGTCTGAAATTTTCTTTCCTTGATGAGTCTCTGTCTGGTTTAGGTATCAGTGTGATATTGGCTTCATAGAATGAGTTTGGGAGGGTTCCCTCCTCTTCTATTTTATGGAATACTTTGAGAAGTATTGGAATGAGCTCTTCCTTAAAGGTTTTGTAGAACTCGGCTGAGAACCCATCTGGTCCCGGACTTTTCTTTGTTGGTAGGCTTTTGATGACTTCTTCTATTTCAGTACTTGAAATTGGTCTATTTAAATTGTTTATGTCCTCCTCATTCAGTTTAGGCAATTCATATGTCTCTAGAAACCTGTTGATGTCTTCGAAATTTTCTATTTTGTTGGAGTATAGATTTTCAAAATAGCTTCTAATTATGTTTTGTATTTCCATCCTGTCTGTTGTGATATTTCCTTGTTCATTCCGAATTTTAGTGATTTGGGTTTTCTCTCGTCTTCTCTTTGTTAGTGTGGCTAAAGGTTTATCAATTTTGTTTATTTTTTCGAAGAACCAACTATTTATTTTGTCAATTTTTTGTATTGTTTCTTTTGTTTCAATTTCATTGATTTCAGCTCTGAGTTTAACAATTTCCTGTCTTCTACTACTTTTGGTGCTGTTCTGTTCTTCTTTTTCTAAGGCTTTGAGCTGTAGTGTTAGGTTGTTTATTTGTTGAGTTTTACTTCTTTTATTAAATGCGCTCCATGAAATAAATTTCCCTCTAAGTACTGCTTTCATAGTGTCCCAGAGGTTTTGATATGATGTTTCTTTGTTCTCATTTACCTCTAAGAATTTTTTAATTTCCTTCCTAATATCTTCTGTTATCCATTCATCATATAATAGCATATTGTTTAATCTCCAGATGTTGGAATAGTTTCTGTGTTTTACTCTTTCATTTATTTCTAACTTCAATCCATTATGATCTGATAGAATACATGCTAGTGTCTCTATCTTCTTGTATTTGCTAACATTAGCTTTGTGGCATAATATATGGTCTATTTTAGAGAAGGATCCATGTGCTGCTGAGAAGAAAGTGTATTCACTCTTGGTTGGATGGAATATTCTATAAATGTCCGTTAAGTCTAAATTATTGATTGTGTTGTTGAGATCTATGGTTTCTTTGCTCAATTTTTGTCTGGAAGATCTGTCCAGTGGTGAGAGCGGCGTGTTAAAATCACCTAGTATTATTGTGTTGTGGTCTATTTGGTTTCTGAAATTGAGAAGGATTTGTTTGACATACATAGATGAGCCACTGTTTGGGGCATAGATGTTTATGATTGTTATATCTTGCTGATTTATGCTTCCCTTAAGCAGTATGAAATGACCTTCTTTATCCCTTCTGACTAACTTTGGCTTGAAGTCCACATTATCGGAAATGAGGATGGATACTCCAGCTTTTTTGCTGAGTCCATGTGCATGGTATGTTTTTCCCCATCCTTTCACCTTTAATCTATGGGTATCTTTTTCTATGAGGTGAGTCTCTTGCAGGCAACATATTGTTGGATCTTTCTTTTTAATCCAATCTGCCAGTCTATGTCTTTTGATTGATGAATTCAGGCCATTAACGTTCAGGGTTATTATAGAGAAATGATTTGGTTTCCCGGTCATTTGGTTCATTTTTAAAATTTTGTTTATTTATTTGTTTGACACAACTTGTTTCCTCCTTTATTTGACAATTCCTTTAGGATAATTCCTCCCTTTGCTGATTTGCTTCTTTGTTTTTCATCTCTTCCTCATGGAATATTTTGTTGAGAATGTTCTGTAATGCTGGCTTTCTTTTTGTAAATTCTTTTAGCTTTTGTTTATCATGGAAGGATTTTATTTCATCGTCAAATTTGAAGGTAAGTTTTGCTGGGTATAAGATTCTTGGTTGGCATCCATTTTCTTTCAGGGCTTGAAAAATGTTGTTCCAGGCCCTTCTAGCTTTTAGGGTCTGGATTGAAAAATCTGCTGATATGCGTATTGGTTTCCCCCTGAATGTAATTTGGTTCTTTTCTCTCACAGCCTTTAAAATTCTGTCTTTATTTTGTATGTTAGATATTTTCATTATAATGTGCCTTGGTGTGGGTCTGTTGTAATTTTGTGTATTTGGAGTCCTGTAAGCCTCTTGAACTTGATTTTCCATTTCATTCTTCAGATTTGGGAAATTTTCTGATATTATTTCATTGAATAGGTTGTTCATTCCTTTGGCTTGTTTCTCTAGGCCTTCCTCAATCCCAATAATTCTTAAATTTGGCCTTTTCATGATATCCCATAGTTCTTGTAGATTCTGTTCATGATTTCTTACCATCTTCTCTGTTTGGTGAACTTTGTTTTCAAGGTTAAATATTTTGTCTTCAATGTCTGAGGTTCTGTCTTCCAGGTGTTCTATCCTATTGGATATGCTTTCTATGGAGTTCTTAATTTGGTTTATTGTTTCCTTCATGTCAAGGATTTCTGTTTGGTTTTTTTTCAATATCTCTAACTCTTTATTGAAATGATCTTTTGCTTCCTGTATTTGCTCTTTTAACTGTCGATTGGTTCGATCAATCAATGCTTGCATTTGCTCTTTCATCTCATCATTCAATGCTTGCATTTGCTCTTTCATCTCCTCGTTTGCTTCTCTGATCATTTTAATTATGTACATTCTGAACTCCTTTTCTGTCATTTCTTCTGCCATGCTGTCATTGGGTTTTATTGATGTAACATCTAGATTTGTTTGCAGCATTTTCTTTCCTTGTTTTCTCATGTTGTTCAGATATCAGTGGACCGCTGAGATATTGCAGATTTCCTCTGTTGATTTACAATGACCCTGAAGATTTCTATATATCCCCTCTTAGCCTTCAGTAGGCTGAAGTCTTGGAGGAGGTTGATAATGCGGTGCTCCACAAGGAAGCTGCCTCTCTAGGAGTGGTGGCCTTCAGGTGGGGTATATTCCCTGCTAGTGGGCAGAGGTGCCTCCACTTGTTGACCAATGGTCATCCAAAGGGGACCTAGGCTGTGGGCTGAGGCAAGGCCTGTTTGGGCCTGAGCCTCTGGTTTTACCGTCCTTGTGGGAAACCTCACCCAGCAGGGAAGACTCACCCGGTGGGGAGGTCTCGCTGGTCAGTTTCCTCCTAGAGGTTCCCCTCAATTTACAGCTACTGCCTGGGCTGGGCTGCCTTCCTCTGCAAAGTTTCCAGGGGCCCGGCCCTACCTCCTGGGCCTGGGAGCCTCACCATTCGCAGATGAATCTCCTTAGGCTGCCCCTCCTCAGAGAATTTGCCCATAGGCCTGGAACCTTCGCTCCGCCCTAAGCCTGTCTCTGTGCGGCTCTTCCACCCAGAAGCCTCCTAGATCCTGGGACCCTGTTCTGCACCTAATCGCCTGGCTGCGTGGCCCCTCCTCTGAGCAGCCACCTGTGGCCCCGAACAATCGCTCTGAGTCCCAGAGACCCGCCACAGGCCTCTTCCTCCAGACAGCCGCCCAGTATGCCGGTGCGGTCACTAGGAGTCCAAGAAACTCACTTCGTGCCTCCTCCTCCCACCAACCACCCGTAGCCCGGGGCAATCAATCACTCCGAGTCGAAGTGACCCTGCCCGTTCCTCCTCCTTCTCCAGATAACCCCCCGGGTGTTCAGGAGCAGTCCCTCTGAGTGGCTCTGAATCCACGTGACCCGCTGCAAGGGTCCTCTGGGCAACCGCCCGGAGCTCTGGTGTGGTCCCTCAAGACCAAGCGTCCCACCACGCTTCTCCTCCAGGCAGCCCCCTGTGTTCAGGAGCTGTCACTTTAAGACCAAACAACTCACCACTCGCCTTCTCCTCTGAGCAGCCGCCTGGAGCGCTAATGCAGTCACTGCGAGTCCAAAGGACCTGCCGCGCTCCTTCTCCTCCTTCTCCTACTCCTCCGGGCAGGCCCCAGGGTTCAGAAGTGGTCAGGGTCCAAACAGCTCGCCACGCAGCCCCTTCTCTGGCAACCGCCTGTAGTTCCCGTATAGTCACCCGAATCCAAGCGGCTGCTCCTCTTCCTCCTCGTCCTCAGGGCAGGCCCCGGTGTTCAGAAGCGTCGTTCTGATTCCAAACAGCTCGCCGCGCGGCTTCTCCTCTGGCAACCGCCTGCAGCTCTGGCGCAGTCTCTCCGAATCCAAGTGGCCACGCTCCTCTCCTCCTCCTCAGGGCAGGCCCCGGTGTCCTGAGTCCACACAGTTCTCCCCGCCACTCCTCCCCCGGGCAGCCGCCGGAGCCCCAGTGGCTGCTCCGAGTCCCAGCGCTGTGCCGAGCGGCCTCCTCTATGGCACTCCAGCGGGGGGAGGGGCGTCTCGCCGGCAGTTCTACTTCACAAAGTTTCCTGCGTTCCGGGACCCCCGTCCCATCCGGGATGCCCCCCCAGGGGGTGAGAGTCACCCGGCTACTTTGAGTTGGTCCCAAGCGTCTCAATATCTCCTCTCTTGAATCCTGAGTTCTGGAGCAACACGTAATGCAGCCACCCTCTAGGCCGCCATCTTGAAAACCTCCTCATTTATTTTTTGTATGAGTGTGATATGACTTCAGAGAATGAATTGGAAGTGTTCAATCCTTTACTATTTCATGGAATAATTTGAGGAGTATTGGCATTACTTCTTCTTTAAAGATCTCATAGAGTTCAGCTGAGAAACCGATACTGAAATTTTCTTTGTTGGAAGACTTTTTATTACTGCTTCTCTCATTGTTGGTTATTGGTCTGTTTAGATTTTCTACATTCTCTTGATTAAATCTTGGCAGGTTACATGTGTCTAGAAACATATTCATTACTTTTAGGTTTTCCAATTTATTGAAGTATAAGTTTTCAAAACAGTCCCTAATGATCCTCTGGATTCCTATGATGCCTGTGGTGATTTGTCCTTTTTATCTCTAATTTTTGTTAATTTGGGTCTTCTCTCTTTTGGTTAATTTGGCTAACAGTTTATCAATCTTTAACTTTACAAATAACTAAATTTCATTGGTTCTTTGTATTTTTAAAAAATTCTCTATCTCATTGAGTTCCACTCTGATCTTAAATATTTCCTTCATATCAGTGGCTTTGGAATTGGTTTGCTCTTCTTTTGCAAGGGACTTGAGATGCATCATTAGGTTGTTTATTTGGGATCTTCTGATTTTCTCATATAGGCACTCATAGCTAAAAACTTTCCTCTTAAAACTTCCTTCATAGCATCTTAGAGCAATCTGGTTTGTTGTATCAATATTCTCAACGAGTCTAAGAAATTTTTAATTTCTACCCTGATTTCTTCTATCACCCATTCATGAATCAAAAGTGTATTGCTCAATCTCTATGTGTATATAGTTTCTGAAGGTGTTTTTGGTTTTGATTGCTAATTTCATTCCATGATAAAATTCATGTAATTATATAAATTATTTTATATTTGCAAAGAATAGCTTTGTGGCCTAAAATATGGTCTATTTTGGAGAAGGTTCCATAAACCACTGAGAAGAAAATGTAAAATATTGTTGATGTTTGATAAAATATTCCATAGATATCTGTTAAGTCCATTTGATTTATAATATTTTTCAGGTCAAAGAGTGTTTACTTAGTTTATGTCTGTATGACCTATCTATTGGTGAGAGAGGTGTGTTGAAATCACCCACTATTATTTACTGGTAACAACCTGTGTCTAATTCAAGTAGTGTCTATTTTATATATTTAGGTGCCCCAATGTTTGTCATAAATATTTACTATTGTTTTATCTTCTTGTTGAATTGTTCCCTTTATCATGATTAAGGGACCTTCTTTGTTTCTTCTGATTATTTTTGACCTTTTTTTAATAATAAATTATTCAATACTGACATTTTATTTTCTGAAGTTTTTGTTTTGATTAAAACAAAACAAAAAATAAAGAGCAGAACCAAGTGTGGAACCACGTGAGTGGCCCGTGACTTGCGAGCTTCGAGTCTGCAGACCCTCTTGGTGAATCTGTCCAGGGCTGGACCCCTGTGGAGTTCTTTCTGGGCAAAACCAGGAGCATATTTCAGCCACGTGGCAAGGGACGTCCCTTGATTCTGCCCATTGGCTGCTTTCTCCATGGTCTTCTGCCCTTCCTCAAGACACTGGATGCCAGCCTGTCTGTAAAGGTGGACGGCAAGCCCATGTGTAACTGAATGGCCTGGTGGCCACGTTTTTAAAAGATGTAGGAAAATTAATTCTAACAGACGCCCTCTTCAGCTAACGCATCTGAGGGATCGTCACTTCGCTGTGCCCAGCATAGTCACAGGGTGTTTCTCCTCCCTCGTTCCCAGCCAGGCACTGAATTCCATGCGTAGCAGGACGTAGGTTTGAATGAGCCATGCTTCAGGTGCCCAGTGGGTCATGGCTGCCATGCTGGGCAGTGCAGCTTGACCTGAGTTGGAGGGAAGGACAAGGGACAGTCGCAGTGGCTCTGGTGCCGCGAGTGCCCCGAGCACCAGTTGTTCATAGTACTGGGACAGGGTCCTGCTTTCTAGAGCCTTCTGGTGCCTTCTGGAGCCTCCTAGTGGAGACAGGTGGAGAAAGGAGAGCCTGGGCTGGTGGGGGAGGTTACAGAGCAAGGGCGGCTTGATGTGAGGGGTCGGGGTCAGGGTCAGCCCTGTAGAAGCCCCCAGGGGCTGCAAGAGGAGCCACAGACCTGCTCACTCTGGAGAAGTGGAAGAGCCCAAGCAGGTGCGGGGACTTGTGGCTGGAGAGGGCGCCTGAGGGGTTCAGGTGGATGTGGCTGGGTGAGGGGCACCGCTGAACCCACTTCCACTCGGTTTGCTTAGCTGCTGGCTGGAGAGAGCAGATCCGGTCCACCTGATCGCCGCGGGCCTCCTTTCCTCCCTCCCTCAGGAGACCAAGGGCAGCGAGGCTGTCTGTGTGGCCCCTAGGGAGACTCAGCTGGTCCAAGAGGTGCAGCGCTTCCTCCTCCACAGTGGGGTCAACCTGGACTCCTTCAGCCAGATGGATCCCCACTGCCCTCCCTGCGGACTCTGATGGCCCCAACTAGTGGCTGCTGCAGAGCAGGGGACAGGGTGTGTTGACAGGCCCTGTGGTGACTGGAACCAAAACCTGAGGGCTCACTGCTCCACTGCCCCTCGCAGGGTCAGGCTGCTCCTGGGGCTTCTCCTCGCTGGTGGCAGCACGTGGCCTGCAGTTCCACACTGAGATACCAGTCTGATCAGTGGAGCAGCGGCTGGGGCACCTGGGAGGTCCAGCAGGCTGGTCATTCACTGTCAGGTTCTGCACGACTCAGTGGGGGGCTGAAAGCTGACCCCTAAGCAGAGCTGCCCAACTGTGGAGCCAGCACGTGGTCTGCTGGAGAGGGTGGCGCCTCCTGGGTCTGCTTCCCAGGCACCTGGCCCCTGGGGCCCCATACAGTTCTGGTGTCAGACTTACCCCTGCTGCTGTTCTCATGAGTCCTGTGCTCTCCACAGGCCACAGCAGAGCGAAGCAAGACCGTGATTCTGGCCAAGAACCTCCCCGCAGGCACCCTGGCAGCTGAGTTGCGGGAGACCTTCGGCCACTTTGGGAGCCTGGGCCTAGTGCTGCTGCCCAAGGGTGGTGTCACTGCCATCTTGGAGTTCCTGGAGCCCCTGAAGGTGCGCAGGGACTTCTGAAACCTGGCCTACTCCAAGGTAGGGCTGCCCCAGGGGAGAGGGAGCTGGCTTGTGGGAGGGCCCTCAGTGTGAGCTCCACCCTCCCGCACTGCACCTGCAGAAAGCACCCCGCCCTGCCCCCTGCCCTGCCCCTGCCTTCCCTGGCTTCCTTCCCTGCCTTAACTTGAGCCTTCACTGTCTGCTTCTCTGCCGTCCTGTAACCGTGATAAGCTGAAAGTCAGTTCTCTATGTGGGGCTGTTTAAGAATATCTATAGCCACGGCATGTTGGCTTAGACCAACAGAAAGTCACCTGTGGCAGAGCAGGCAAGCAGGTGTCCAAGTCCAGGGGCCAGCACCTCTGAGAACTCTGAGGAGGACCTGTCCTTGTCTCTGCCATCATTGGGCTCCTGGTGTCCCTCGTCTCCCTGAATCACTACCATTTCACACCCGCCTGTGCCCCTTCTTTGGGCCTTCTTGGTCCCAAATCTCCTCCTGGGTTTACAGCCCACCCAGATAACACAGGACATCCCACCTCGGGATCTTGGTGACAGTTGCATGGGACGTCTCCTTAGATTCTGGGGTGGAGGCATAGCTGTCTCTTGGGGAGCCACCATTTAACCCACCACGAATACTTTGTCCAGCGACTTAATGCTTTGCAGACCACGGTCCCCCAACGATCCTCAGGGCAGGCATTGCAGGTGCGGAGGTCATTTCTCCAAAGCTGCTGCCCCCCTGTGGTCGTCCCCAGCTAGGGCCCTGCCCACTGTGCTGCCAGGCAGTCAGTGAGCTCCTGACCCACAAGACAGGTGCTGGTGCCAGCACCACAGATGCCCTTCTTCCTTCCTCCTGCTGCTGTGGGAAGGAATCATCACCAGGTGAAGGGTAGCGAAGGGCCCACCCTGGCAAGGCTGCATCCCTCTTTCGCACATAGGGAAACTGAGGCCCAGTGACCCAAAGTCACCCAGCTCAGAAGTGGCATAGCTAACTCTCTGCTCCCCAGTCTGGCTCCCTTGCATGAGTTTTCTTTTTTCTTTTTTCTTTTTTACTGGGGATTGAAGCCAGGGACATTTAATCACTGAGCCACATCCCCAGCCCTTTTTTATATTTTATCAGTGACATGGTCTCATTGAGCTGCTTAGGGCCTCCCTCAGTTGCTGAGGCTGGCTTTCAACTTGCGATCCTCCTGCCTCAGCCTCCAGAACTTCTGGGATTACACGCTTGCCCCACAGCACCTGACTGCTTATTTTTTTTTTTCTGATTGTAATTAACTTGTGAGCACCGCATTGTGAAATTTGAAACAAGTCCCAGAGGGCCCAAGTTTACAAGTATCCTTCCACCCTGCCCTGCAGCTCCCAGCACCTTTTACTGAGGCAGCCATTAGGAACATCTGTGTCTCCTTAGTTAAGAAACTGCCTCTGAATGCATGTGTAGAACAAGAGCGCTTCTCTGGGTGACCACACTGACTTCCTGCTGGAGCCTCCCCTTGCTAGCAGTTCTTCCCCTTGTCACATTCCCCCTTTTATCCTCTGACTAGAGTAAATGCAGGGGTACCTTGACTTCACACTATTGCAAGGCAGCAGAGGCGTGGGCTCTCCTTTGCAGCCTGAAGCACAGCCCAGGGGCCAGAGTGTTTTTCTCTTGGGGCTCTGGGCTGCATTTATCTTTCTAGCTCCTCTGCCCTGGGGAGCCCCCATCTCCTCTGATCCTTGGGCTCTTCATCTGCACGTGGGACTGAGTCCCTCTCCAGCCATGTCCCAAGATGGAGTCCCACAGGTTGGCACTTTTGCCTCTGCAGTTCCACCATGTCCTGCTGTATCTCAAGTGGGCTCCAGGTGGCATCTTCTCCAGCACAGCCCCAGAGGAAAGAGCACCAAGAGGCACCAGCAAAATCTGCAGAAAAGAACGTGGTGGAGCCAGAAATGGGTAAGAACAGGTCTGTGGGAGGAGAGCAGGGCAGCATGGAAGTGTTCATCAGGTCACGGGTTTAACACTTTGTTCATCTTGCACTCCAACGGACTTCGGTCTCTAATTGTATAGGTGTGTAAACCATCCCTGAAAAATAGAGCATCAGAGCCGGGCACGGGGTGCACACTGCTCATCCCAGCAGGTCAGGAGGCTGAGGCAGGAGGATTGTGAGTTCAAAGCCAGCCTCAGCAACTTAGTAAGGCACTAAGCAAGTCAGTGAGACCCTGTTTCTAAAATATAAAATAGGGCTGGGGGTGTGGCTCAGTGGTTAAGTACCCCTGGCTCAATCCCTGGTACCAAATAGAGCATTGTGAGCACAGTGTAAGGTAGAAGCTGTGGGTGAGGGAAGAAGACCTAGATCTCTTCATGTTCAGAACAGCCAGGAAAGCATCCCTGCTCCGTTGGTGGGGTGAGCTCACAGCAGTAAGGAGAGCACTCTTTGCATGTGGCACAGTCCCCCTGGTGTCCAGCGACTGCACAGGAAGGAAAGGGAAGAGCAGTGGTGGGCCACACTGGCCTGGGCGGTCCCAGCCCCCTGGCTGACCCACATAGTGGGCATGTGAGCAGGGTAAGCGTTCCTTGTCAGGACTGTTGTGCAGACTGCAGGACCTGGCACGTTCCTGGACTTCACCCCTTTCAGGATGCCAGAGAACTGAGACCTGCCTCGTACCCACAGCTACCCCAGGAGACGGGCAGCTCCCCAGGGACCCACAACCACACCTTGTAGTCAGACACCTTCAGGAGCCTCCTGCGGACTGGGTTGTTTGACCCAGGTGTTAAGATTCTACCCCTCGGGCCACCACACAAAGGGTTACCAATTGCTCAGTTTACTAAAATGAGAATTTTCCTCTTAAAAACAGATAAGCCCCTTGTCTACCATCTCCATTGTCCTCATATATTTACAAAAAAAGTGTTTCATGGCAAAAAAAAAAAAAAAAAACAGAGGGTGATGGGGCCTCTGATCACCCCTGTAAGGTTTGAATCTGTGGCCTTGCCTGGTTGGGCTTCAGGGAGGTGTAGGGCTGAGTGTCCCTCGACAGAGGAGCAGGTGGGTAGAAAAGCACTTCCTCCATGCCTGTGGCTCACATCCGCGTGCCTGTGGGTCTTCAGGACTGGCCGTCTGTTAAGGGCATTTGTGACCCACTGGCCTGGAAGCTGCACCCATCCCTTCACTCTCTGCCCATCCCTTTGCTCTGCAGATGGAGTGCACCCCATCTGCTAGGTGGATGGTGAAAGGCATGAACCTTTCCAGTCCTTCCTTGGTGCCGCCCAGGTTGGCTTTGTGGTGGGGTCCTTTCCACCCTTCTTGTGCTCCTGGACTTCTCCTCTCGTGGGGTCCTCCTGTGTCCCATAAGCAGCCATCGCCCTGTAGCTGCCAGCCACCATGGCTTTCAGTTCTGCTGCTGCACATGAACCTGGATAATGATTTCTGACCCAATTGAACCCTCCTCTCAAGCACACAAATTGGTGGGGTCAGGAGGCTTGCACACAGCTCCGGTCTGACTTCTTCCTCCCTGCTTCAGGCACAGCCAGGGGGACAGGCACATCAGGCATGGTGCCTCCTTGGGTCCTTGGGAGTCTGCCTCCATCTGGCTGGGCTGATTTCATTTGAACTAGATGGTACCCTCTCAAGCAGGCTCCTCGTCTGCCTTGCTGACCATGCACCCTGTGGAGTGCCAGGCCCTGGGAGTGCGGAGAGGGTGCTGCCCCAGGGCAGAGGGGGGCCCGCTCCCTGCCTGCTGGCGCCAAGCTCTCCATGTTCTCACACTGAGGTGCTGCTTCTGGGGAGTGGGCCATGTGTGCCAGTGATGGTGGGCAGGGTCCCTGTCCCGTGCCCACTCTGGGGCTGGGCCAGCTGCCTCCCTTCAGGCTGGTTCTGGCCCTGAACAGTGAGGGTGGCACCCACACACCCCCCTGAGGACAGGGGGATATGCCATGCTGACCACGTCTGTAACTCTGCCGCTGCTCTCCAGGGTGGCCACAGCAGACATGGCCCAGACTTCCCAGGAGCTCCTGGGCAGGTCCTGGCCATATCTGAAGAGGGCCTTGGGCGCAGGCCTGCTCTGGGGCACGAGCAGTGTCCTCTCGGCACCAGTATCTGGACCCTGTTAGAACGCTCTTCTGTCCCCAGGCTCAGGTCAGTGTTGAGGGTCCTGACAGTCCTGCAGCTTGGAGTGGCTGGTGTCTGCTCACTGACTGACAGGAGGCCTCAGAGCTGGTATCTGTCCAGCCCCGCTGGGCTCGCCGCAGCCTCTGGGAGCCTCTGTTGCCTGCACAGTCCCCAGTCCCTGGTCCCCTGAGCTGTGCCTTCTCCCCTGTGGCACCCCACCCACCCTTTTCACATTGTTCCGGAAGCTTCCTCAGGATGACAGGAGGTGGGGGACCCAGAGGCCCCAGGCTCTGTGTTTGGGGCTGGGCAGGGGGAGCGGGAGGGACCGTGCTTCTCTGCAGCGCTCTGCTCTGCTCTCTGCCAGTCTCCAGGGAGGTACCAGCGTGTTTTATCTCCCCATAACCAAGACCCTCGCCTCCAGATAAAGGGCTCTGGATGTGGGGGTCCTGGAAAGCTGCTTGCAACTGATAACAGTCTGCTGGCGGCCGCAGCACAGAAGCCTAGAGGAGTGGCACAGCCTGGCGATAATAAAGCTGTGTGGCGCTGCCTGTCCTCAGGGCCAGGAGGGACACTGTCCCCTGCACACAGATGTCTGGCCTGGAACCTGCAGGAGGAGGGCTGAGCTCCCCTGCAGCCGCCTTCCCTCAGAGGGGATCATGGGCTCCCCTGGGTGCCAACCTGGCCAGCTGGACATGCAGGGTCCAGGGGCAGTGTTCATGGTGCAGTGTTGCTCCTGGGGTGTTGGATGGGCCCAGGGACTGTCGCACAGCCTTGATGTTCACCTCGCAGTCACCCTGCAGGCAGCTCCGACCACGGTCCCCACTCACATACAGAAAAGAGGAAGCCCCGGCTTTAGTGACCTCCAGAGGTCACACATGTGGAGGGCGTGGGGATGTGCCCCGCAGCTGTGAGCCCTGAGGCCTGAGCCCTTGCCTGTCCCCACTGCTCCCTTGGAGCACTCAGCTTGTTGGCCATCTGCAGATGTTTCTGGAGTGTCCTCTCTGGACCAGTGCTGGGGGTGCAGGGGTGACTGCGTCAGGCTTTGTCCTGTCCTCGGTGTACTCCCCTTTAGTTGGGGACCCAGATGCAACTAGTAAGGAAGGTGGTTTCAGAACAGGCTAGGGGCCCTGGAATGAGGACACCAGAGACATGGTGGCCTTTTTTACTAGTGTGACCAGGAAGACCTGTCTGAGGGCAGGATGTTTGGACTGACACTGGGCAAGCAGAAACCAGGACTGGGAAGACAAGAGGGGAGCTGGTTGGGCCAGGAGGTAGCAAGTGCAAAGGGCCTCTGGTCAGCATGGCTCTGGCAGCCTTGAGCATCAGCGAGGAGGCCAGCAGGGTCAGGGATGAGGTCAAAGGAGCTGGCAAAGTGGGAGCAGACACCGAGAGGCCACTGGCAAGGCAGCCACTCTGTTGTCCAACGACAGGTGATAGTAAGCAGGCCTGTGGATGAGTAGTAGATGCTTGTTTTTCCTAACAGTTAAGCATAGTGCAGGAGTGTGTGTGTGTGTGTGGTTTTACTCCGGGCTGCAGGAGGGATGCGGAGGCAGGGTGGCTCTGTCACTGGCCCAGGCTGCGTGCATGGTACACAGCAGAGCCCAGCGGTACAGGCCCACAGCCGTGTGTTCCCACATGCGTGTCCCATGGCTCTGCCCCTCCTGACCTCTGTCTCCAGGCCCCATGGTCAGCAGATTTCTAAAGACTGCCATGCCCTCTTCTCATAGCATTTCAGGATCTGGGTACTGCAGGGGCAGGGATGTTGTGGGCGTGAAGGGTTAGGGAGTGGAGGTCTCTGGAACTAGCCAGCCTGTGCTGTTGGGGAAAGGCCCGGCACACGGGAACACGGCTTTCATCTCCAGCCAGCTGTTTTTCCCAGTGCCCCTCCCTGGGCGGGGCTGAGAGCGGCTAACCTGCCCGGGGAGGGACCGTTCCTGAGCACAGTTCCTGAGGTGCCCACTGACCCAGCCTGCTCAGCTCAGCTCGGCTCTCACTAAACCCAAACCCCACACCCCAGACAGTGCTGCGACCACCTGACAAGGCTTCTGGGCCAGGGTCGGGTAGAGTAGACTCTGCTTTGCCAAGTGCCCTGGGCTCCCACTCCTGGAACCCTGGCAGGCCCCTGGGACAGTGCAGGGAAGGTGGTCAGTCTTTACAGAGGTCTCTGAGCAAGAGGGAGTATCTGCTTGCTGGTTGGTTAACCAGTTCCTGCCTGGTACAAAAGCCTCGTGCCATTGAGTTAGGTTGCCAAGATTGAAAAACTGGGTTTTCCCATGTAAAGTTGAGTTTTCTGCTTTTTTTCAAAACTCTGAACTTCTGGCCATACCGAGTTGGCCTCCCTAGGGGCAGAAGCTGGCTGTTGCCGAGGAGAGGCTACCCCTTCCACTGGCCATGAACCTTCTGCAACACCATCATCCCCAACACTCTCCCCTCTATAAATTTCTGTCAGTCTTCTGGGAACCTGTCTTGCCTTCCTGAAACTGCTTGGCATCTAATGATGGGATGCTGGAATGTTCCCGAGGCCTCCCGTTTCCACCTGTTTGTGTGTATGATGTGGTCTCTGTGGTTGTGCATGAGGCTAGGTAGCCAAGGCAACCAGCTGAGGTCCTGGCATGTGGCAGGAGATCTACTGCCCATTGTTTCCTTGGCCTTCAACCTCTGAGATGCAGGATGACCAGGAGACCCAGAGGGTCTTCCTGCTGATGGCCTTGACTTTCACTTTGATTGAAGTTCTCCTCCAGGACCTGGAGTCTGAGCTGCTGTGTCCTTGGTAGACTGTTTCCTCCTCTCTCCTTTGAAAGTGGGTTTCTGTGTATCAATGCCCACACCTGTAGTCCCTTGCTGGGTCTGTTGGTTGTTTCTTGGGTGGGGGAAGCCTGCATGTAGATTTCCTCCTCGTGGCCTGGGACCCAGGAAGCTAGAGGACTGGAGGTGTCCTTTGGGCGCTGGGAGGGATCCAGCTCAGTCACTAGCTGTTTCTGTGAGGCTTGAAAGGTTTGTTCACTGGCTAGCAGTTGACACCTAATCAGGACTGGAAAGCTTCAGTCCACAAGCAAGAGATAGGGAACAGGGCCCTGGAGCTTGGTGTGACAGTGCAGGGCAGGTTTGAGCACCCGGAAACCCCCTTAGGCCACGCACAGGTGGAGCTGTTGGAGGAAAGCGTGCTGGGGAGAAGCCCATGGGCTCCTCTTGGGCCACGGGACCTCAGGAGCTTTGCCAGCCTGTGGGGCAGGGCTGGAGTCTGGGGCAGGGAGGCCACCTGCTCAGCACCAAGGTGGGTTGGGGTAAGGAATCCCCTCCCTGGGGCTGTCCCCCTGGGCTATGGGATAGCTATTGAGCCTTTTCTGGGAAAGGGTCTTGTCCCCAGGCCCAGCTCTCGGGACTTGGTGAAACTGGGAAGGTTAAGCAAAACTGAGCATATTTCCCTAAAGTAGGGTTTCTCCAGTGGTCCTGAGGCTAAGGCATCCACCACCCTCACCGGGGCGGACGCCCGCACTGGGCCCTGCCTGATCGCCCGTGGCCCTGCCCCTTCTGCCCATTGCACCTATGGGCACCACCACTAACTGGCAAGGCTACGTTCGCCTTCCCTCTCCCTGGAACCTGTTCCTTCAGTGGGCGAGGTGCAGGGGCAATGGTGACAGGTACTGGTGGAGCCACCTGGATCTGCTGCTGCGGAAGTGGCCAAGGCCCCTGCCCTCTGTTCCCATGGCTGCATGCACATGCACGCTTTCCGTGCCTGAGCAGTCTGACGGAACCATGCACCACCTTCCTCGTCTTCACCTTCAGCTCCCTGGGTCTGTCAGCACCCTTCAGCGTTCCTCAGCACATTGTTTCAGTGGCAACCTACCATCCCAGCCTCCGGTGGCCTTGCTGGTCTGTCTGTGACTCTGTGGTGAGTTTTCCCAGTTTCCACTATTACAAAACAATATAACTTCCTTGTGTATAAACAAAACCACTTTGACACACATGCATGTTCAAGGGGTATTTGATATCCATATTCAAGGGGTTTTAGAATGCTCTGTTTTCCCATTCTGTAATTTTTGCAAAACTCTAAGATGTGGTTCAGTTTCAAAGTTCACTAAGTGCTGTTTTTTAAGGAAAAATAACATTTTGCTTAGGTTCATGGTTCAAGAACATAGTTTCCATAATTTATTTTGAAGTTAAAATGAGTGTGGCCTAGTTGTATCTGGAGCTTTTAGGTTTAGATCTGTTATATTCTCTTTAAAACAGAGCAGGATCTGGGTATGGTGGCACATGTCTGGAATCCCAGCAGCTCTGGAGGCTAAGGCAGGAGGATCTTGAGTTCAAAGCCAGCCTCAGCAAAAGGGAGATGCTAAGCAACTCAGCGAGACCTGGTCTCTAAATAAAATACCAAATAGGACTGGGGATGTGGCTTAGTGGGTAAGTGTCCCTGGGTTCAATCCCCAGTCCAAAAAATAAAATACAACAGGGGCAGATGGTGGGACTTTGTCTCTCTTCCTGGCTCTCTCACTGCTGATGCCTGTGGTCCTTCCTGACTGTGCCATGTAGGCAGAGCCCCTTGGTATAGCATTCCATGCTTTAGGCCCTGGCTTTGGTGGGTAGATGTTACTTAATGGGGTTGTTTGTTTTTGATGGGGTTAGTAGCTGACGGTGAGACCCCAGAAGGTAAGAAGCCAGCAGAGGAAGGAGCACAGGCCTCCAAGCCAAGGGCAGAAGAAGAAGAGGAGGAGGAAGAGGAAGATGAGAGCCTTCCAGGATGCACTCTGTTTATTAAAAATCTCAACTTCAACACCACAGAGGAGATGCTGAGGGAAGTGAGTATCCACCAGGAACTGGGGATGCTCCAGGCTGTGATGCAGGCAGTGCATCTGCTCTGTGTCCGGCACGGCTCAGGTGGTGGGCAGCCCGCCCTGCTGCACACCATCCCTGCTGTTGGGGGATTCCGTGTTCCAAGTGCACTTGAAAACAGTTCCCCTACTGCTTCTGTGGTGATCGGCCCAGAAGTAAATGCCACCACTGTGTGGGGCCTGATGGAGCCTGCAGGAGACTCATCAGTGAGGGTGTCCCCACCTGGCATGTCTGGATTGGGTGAGTCTGCACCTGTGGGAGGAGAGCAGGAGGGGCAGGGTAGAGAGCTCCAGGCAGTGGTTTGGCAGATGCCCAGTGAGCATGGCAGCCCATGGACTGCAGGGCCAGGATGGGAGAGGGGTTACTCCCACTCAGAGGATGGGGTCTGTGAGTCCCCGCCTCCCCAATCAGGACTCCCCAGCAGAGGTACTGCTTTCAGTGAATCAAGCGTGGCACAGAACAGACGCTCACCAGATTTCTTGCTTTAATGGATGAGTGACACAGCTCACAGCCGTGAACTTGTCCTGGAAGGGAGATGGCAGAGGATGGAAGTCTCTGATTCTCCTTCTTTTGAAAATGTCCCTGAGCTCTAAAATTCTATACAGGGTTCAAGAGAAGAGGCAGCGTCTACTGACCCTGCCTCTGTGCCGTGGCTGTCCTTAGGTAGGAGGACAGCCACAGCAGTGGAGAGGCCCAGATCCAAGCAGGCAGCATAGCCAGGGGCCCCGGAGCACCTGGTGAAGCACTGATACCATGTGACTTGGTTTTAGAGGCGCACCCTAGCAGTGTCTCAAAGGCAGGTGGCTCTGAGCCTGTCAGGCCATCTCTGGTCCTGTGTTGTCCTTGTCACTCCTGGCATGGTGTGGGACCTCACTATTGGATCAATATTTCCTGGAGTTGCACAAACAGCAGCTCAAGGGTGTCCTCAGAATTAAAGGCCCTGGAGCTGGAAGGCTCAGCCAGGACCCTCTAGTTCAACTGGGAGATGGAGCTTCAGAGAGGTTGCCTCACTATCCTGAGCTCACACAGCCCATTAGAGCACTGTGGGGAAGCATACCCAGATCACAGGACCCCTGTCCCAGCACCTGAGTGTGGAGCCATGATCAGGGGTCAGTCCTCCCAGGCCTGGATCCTGGCTTCACTCCTTGCTAATGGGCAAGCCCTCCAGCCTTTCTGTGCCTTGGTTTCTCTGGCTGTCATAGAGGCATGAGTAGAACTTTCCCATTGGGTTGTTTTGAAGGTTTGACTAGGAGTAGTGAGATCCTCCAGGTAGAGGGCCCCACGCCTGAAGCACAAGTCTGCCGCTGGTGTGTGTGAGGGTCTCTGCTCCTCCTGCTGCCTGTTGCTCACTTGGACAGTACTGAGCACCTGCCTGTCTTTGGTATTGAAGACAGAGCCAGAGCCACGTGGAGTGTGCCTTAGCTGGGCTCTAAAGGGAGACAGGAGAAAGGAGGGGAAACATAGAGTGTGACTTACAGTTTTTTAGATTTATTTTGGCTTTAAGCACAGAGGGCAGTGAGGTGATCAGGCCTGGGGTCAGTAGACTCCATGCCCCTGAACTGACACCGGCTTCTGGGGTCTGCAGCAGACCTCTCAGCTGTTCCAAAGCCTAGTTCTTCCCTCTGTAAGTGGAGGAGGAAAGCAGGCCAACTGCCATTTTGAGATGTCCAGGGGACTGGCCAGGTTACTTGGAACAGGCCATCGCTCACCACCTCTGAATGACCCAGAATCTCCGTGGGCAGACGTGGGAGGACAGCTCGGCAGGCTGCACAGTGGCTGAAAGCCTGGCTCAGCAACCCAGGCCCAGGTCCAGCATGTCCAGCTTTGTGACCCCAACTGCCAGCTCCCTGGCCCTAGGCTGCCCATATGAGGGCATTTCTGGATCACTAGGTGGGTGGATGGTGTGGGTCCTGGCACAGGCCTATGCACATTGAGCAGTCTCCTGGGGTCAGCTCTATGTGCCTCCTGCTTCCTGTGCCTGCAGGTGGATCCATGGTGACTGGAGATGCTCCCGTGCAGGTGGTGGATTCTCCCAGAAGTCAGGGGCTGCATGATCCTCTCTTCTCCAGGTGTTTTCCAAAGTGGGCGCTGTGAGGAACTGCTCCATTTCCAAGAAGAGCAAAGCAGGTAACCCATGGAAATCTTGGCTGGAAAGAAGTGGTTCCAGAAGAAATTGTACTTGTGAGCAGGGAGGGCAACCAGGCTTGTCTGAAACAGCCCCTCCTCTCTTCTGGAGACTCCTGCTGTGCAGTCAAAGAGGCCCATGTGTCCTGGGCTGTCCAGAGCCTCACAGGCTGTCACATGGTCCTGGAGCTGTGCACCTAGTGGGCGGGCAGGGTACCATCAGCACCCAGGGGCTCCCTCCTCCCCACTCCTTCCAGACACAGCAAGAAGGACTGATTGTGGGCTTTCCCACTTCCGTTACAAGGGAAATGACCCATACATAGAACTTCTCGATCATTCCACCATGTCATTAATCTGCACTTCTCTGGCTATTAGCTAGTGGGCAGACAGAGACCACTTGGCCTCTCCCTTCAGCCCCATGTCTTTTTCTGATGCTCCTGGTCTCCCCTCATTCATGCCCTGGTTCCCTGCAGAATGTGAGCAAGGACACATCCTTTGTCCTTTATCACAGCCATGTACCCAGTGCAGCAGCCCTTTGATTCGTGGACATAGTAGGGTGCAGCATGAGTCAAATGACCGCTGCTCATTCACTCCCTAACTGTCCTGGACCACCAGGCAGTGAGCACCAGAAATATGATCCCTGTCCATAGGTACCTGCAGTAGCTGGGGGACATGTGAGCTGGTGGCTTCAGCACAGGACCAGGAGGGCTGTGGCAGGTTCTTCAAATCAGAGTGGGCCTAGAGGCAGGGAGGCTGAGCAGCCTCGTGGCAGAGGCCAAGGCAGGAGGTGGATAGGGAGGCAGTTTCCAGCTTAGGAAGTGGATTTTATGCCCTGCAGGGGTTTGGATTGCAGCCTAGTAGGGAACCACCGAGGGTTTTAAGCAGACGCTTCTGTGTGTGAAGTTAGAGGTCCCTTGACTCTGTCTGCTCAGGCTGCTATGGTAGCAGATAAACCAGGCCACAGGGACACTGCCCCTCTGGGAGCCTGCCCTCACCCCCATGAGCACTCAGCAGCACCTTGACAACCTGTCTTCAGTGTTAGAAGCAGCTCTTGGGGTGTCCACTGTACTTTTGGGACCCTGACATCCAGCCAGGCATTGGGGAGAGCTAGGTGGTATCTGGTCAGCTAGGTGCAGCAGGACAAGCTGTGCTCAGCCTAGGGCTGGCATGAAGGACGGCAGGGCACAGGCAGCTGTGCAGTAGCAGTTCATAATGCTAACCCTTCAGGGGCACAAGGAGAGATGGTGGGCAGAGCTCATGCAGAACTGGCACACGGGGGCCAGAAGAGCTGGGTCCTTGGCACCAGCATGTGCCCCTCTCCCACAGTCCCAGGTCAGCATTTCCTGTGGGCTGATCCTGTGGGCACAGAGGCCCAGAGCCAGGTGCTGCTCTTGGCAGAGACTGGCCTCCCAGGCAGTATGGCCCTGCCGTGTCGGAGGCTGGGTGTGCTCTTCTTTCTCAGCAGTATGTTTGACACTCAGGTGCAGATGCCACCGGCCCACTGCCCACAGCCTTATGCCCCCACACGAAAGCTCTCTGCTCAGAGAGCAAACTGACAGTCACCATGGGATAGGACTGCCTGTCCCCTTCAGTTCTGAGCCACGTTTGGGCTGTTCACAAGGTTCCCTAGCACACAGGGCTCTTCAGGCGAGGTAGAGGTGCAGTTAGAGACCTTGTGCTTTGGGGTGCCCCGTGGGACTCCCCAGAATTACCCCTCTACGCCTGACACACACTGTCAGGAAGCAGCATCCCTACAGAGACTGCTGTTGCTCTTGCCCTCTGACCTTGTGTTGCCTTGGAATGGGGAACCAGGCAGAGCCAGGGCACCTTCACCTCCCTGTCAGAACTTTAGACCTGAAATCCAGGAGCCAGATCCAAGGGTCAGAAATGCCCCCAGGAGGCAGCCCTGGGGGCTCGTGATGCCAAACGGAGGCAGGGCTGTCCAGGTAGAGGCTCCTACCAGCAGCAGGGCTGTCCAGGTAGAGGCTCCTGCTGGAGAACAGTGGTCAGCCCTGAGTCAGTTCTCCTCCCTCATGAAGCCAGGATTGTATTAGGAATTATCACATCAATCATCTGGTAATTAATAGTGAAACTTGGTGGCAAATTTGCTGGGGCAACTAGTTGTAAATGGCAAGCTTGGAGCTGAGGCCATGTGGGGGCTGGAAAGGGAACTGGAAAGGATCCAAAACCAAGCCCTGGCTCACTCCGTGCTCCCTCTCACAGTGGGCCCCCTGTTCCAGGAGTGCTGCTTTCCATGGGGTTTGGATTCATGGAGTACCAGAAGCTAGAGCAAGCCCAGAAAGCAGCTGCAGGTAAGCAGGCCATAAGCCAGGGTCCATGCTGGGAGCCCATCACCTCTGAAACTGGGGGCAATCCCTGATCTCCTGTCCTGCTGGGCCCGACCTTTTACCAGTTTTCCAAGCAAGGAAGACCCCTCTCATCCCTCCACAGCCACTTTCATTCACTTATTCCACCCACGTGCTTGTGTCGTGGGGCTAGTTTGTGACAGCACTGTGGTAGGCCTGGGGAGATGCTTCCTCTTTTTAGTGGGGAGATGGGCAATGGAGCCATGAATTAAGACAAGATCATTCCAAATATTCACATGACTTCCGAAGTAGGGCTTCCTTGGGCTGAGTGGGCTAAGGGGAGCCCCTGAGGAGCATATGGCTGAGCTGACACCTGCCCACACGAAGTCACCTGCACAGAGACCTGGAGGAAAAGCCATCCAGGAGCAGAGGACAGCATGTGCAAATGGCCTGTGTGTGGAACTTCAGGGAGTTGGGAATATAAGTCCCTGAGGGCAGCTGGCAGAGCAGTGTGTGGCAGGTATCAGGGGAGGTGGAGGTGTTTAGGACAAGATTTGCAGGTCACTTAAAGGACTGGATGTCAGCCTTAAGGCTGGCAAGACTTTCGGAGGGCTGGAAGCACATGGGGAAGGGTCTTATTTGTGCTCCAGGACAATTTCCAGTCCCTGTGTGGAGATGAGATTGAAGGAGGGTGGGCAGGAAACCCTCAGTGGTCAGAAAACAGTAGCTTGTGCCAGAGATGGGCAGCAAACTTGGTGGGAGTGGCAGGAGAGTATTCGTAGATTGAACATTTGGTGCAGATGGAGGAGACAGCCTTCCTGCTGAGCCCTATGTCTGGGGATAAATGGGACCCTTAGCAGGAGGAGGGAGCCATCACTGCAGGGAGCACATGGCCAGGGGACTGTACCACAACCAGGGAGCCGATCTCACTGGCAGTGACCACAGCTACCTCACTGAAGCCCACGTGCCAGGCCCCGCCAGGGCAGGGAACAGGGAAGAGCACTTCCTGGTCTTTGGTTAGACACTGGTACTCCCACTGTGTCACCAGCACTGTGCTGTTAGCTCAGACATGGTTCCTCAGACCCTGTGGTCATCTTCCTCTTGCACTCAGGTCAACGTTCAGTTCAACTCCATCATGCAGATAGCACACTGCTCAGCCCCAGCAGTGTGCACGTGCGTGCCTTTGGCCACCAAGGATTGCTTATGCAGAGCCACCTGGCTGTATTTCCTGGGAGGTTGGAGGAACTTTTGGAGTATTTTACTCAGACACCAGCTACACCGCGAGGGACCAGTGCTTTAGGTGCTGAGCGCTAGGCCGGGGATTTTGGGAGATGCAGACTAGAGAACAAGCTCTCTCTGCAAGCCACATCAAAAAGGCCCCTGAAACTTCAGATGCTATTAAACAGTGGCTGCGCCTATGCCCTTGAATGCTGTAAATGTCAAAGTGCCGCAGGGTTCAGGGAGCATTTGGAGGCTGGGTCTCTGAGAACACTGGTCGCTGCCTGGCTCTCACCCCGCCATTTGGGGAATGCCATTCCATGCCTGCACTCCTGACCCCTCTGCATGACCTCTGTGAGCTTGGCCTCTGTGAGCTTGGCCTCTGTGAGTTTGGCCTCTCTGAGCTTGGATTCTGCCAGCTCATCTTCTGTGAGCACCACCACTGTGAGCTTGGCCTCTGTGAGAATGGCCTCTGTCAGCACAGTCTCTATAAATTCAGCCTCTATGAGAATGGCCTCTGTGAGCACGGTCTCTGTGAATTCGACCTCAGTGAGCTCAGCCTCTGTGAGGAAGACCTCTGTAAGGAAGGCCTCTGTGAGCACGGCCTCTATGAGTATGTCCTCTGTGAGAACGGACTCTGTGAGCTAGTCCTCTGTGAGCAAAGCCTCTGTGAGCACAGAATTTGTGAGCACAGACTGTGAGCATGCCTTTGTGAACAACGCAAATGAGAGCAAGCCCCCTGTGAGCTAGTCCTCTGTGAGCTAGGCCTCTGTGATCAAGGTCTCTGTGAGCATGTCCTCTGTGAGGATGGACTCTATAAGTACAGCAACTGTGAGCATGGGCTCTGGGAGCAAGGTGTCTGTGAGCATGGCATCTGTGAGCTCGTCCTTTTTGAGCTCTGCCTGAGACAAGGCCTCTGTGAGCAAGGCCTCTGTGAGCTCATCCTCTCTGAGCTCGGCCACTGTGACCAAGGCCTCTGTGAGCAAGGCTTCTGTGAGCATGGTCCTAGGCCTCTGTGAGCACAGACTCTGTTAGCAAGGTCTCTGTGAGTATAGCCTCTATGATTAAGGCTTCTGTGATCTAGTCCTTTGTGAGCACGGCCTCTGAGACCATGGCTTCAGTGAGCAAGGCCTCTGTGAACATGGCCTCTGTGTGCATGGACTCTCTGAGCTTGGCCTCTATGAGCATGGACTCTGTGAGCAAGGTCTCCGTGAGCAGAGTCTCTGTGAGCAAGGCCTCTGTGAGCACAGTGTCTGTGAATAAGTCCTCTCTGAGCAAGTTCTGTGTGAGCATGGAATCTGTGAACTCATGCTTTCTGAGCTTGGCCTGAGACAAGGCCTCTCTGAGCGAGGCCTCTGTGAGCTCATCCTCTCTGAGCTTGGCCTCTGTGAAATCGGCCTCTCTGAGCTTGGCTTCTGTGGATAAGGCTTTGTGAGCAAGGCTTTGTTAACACATCATCTCTGAGAAAGGCCTCTATGCGCACAGTCTCTGTCAGCGTGGACTCTGTGAGCTTAGACTCTGAGCCACGGCCTCTGTGAGCTCTGATTCTGTGAGTATGGACTCTGAACAAGAACTCTGTGAGCAAGGTCTCTGTAAGCAAGGCCTCTATCAGCAAGGCCTCTGCGATCTCATCATCTTTGAGCTTGGCCTCTGTGAGCATGGCCTCTGTGACAAAGCCCTCTGTGAGCTCATCCTCTGTGAGTAAGCCCTCTGTGAATAAGCTCTCTGTGACCAGGCCTCTGTGAGCTCGGCCTCTGTGAGCAAGTGTTCAATGAGCAAGAATTTTGTGAGCACAGCCTCTGTGAGCTAGGCCTCTATGATCAAAGCCTCTGTGAGCAAGGCCTCTGTGAGATTGTCCTCTCTGAGCTTGGCATCTGTGAGAAAGGTCTCTGTGAGCATGGCCTCTGTGAGCATGGGCTGTGCGAACACAGCCTATGTTAGCAAGGTCTATGTGAGCAAGGCCTCTGTGAGCTAGTCCTCTGTGAGCTAGGCCTATGAGAGCACAGCCTCTGTGAGCATGGCCTCTGTGAGCATGGCCTCTGTGAGCATGGCCACTGTGACCAAGTCCTCTTGCGGCGGCCTCTGAGCAAGGTCTCTGTGAGCACGGCCTTTGTGAGCATGGCCTCTGTGAGTAATTCCTCTGTGAGCACAGCATCTGTGAGCAAATCCTCTCTGAGCAAGGTCTCTGTTAGCTTGGCCTCTGTTAGCTTGTCCTTTCTGTGCTTGGCCTGAGACAAGGCCTCTGTGAGCAAGGCATTTGCGAACTAGTCCTCTCTGAGCTCGGTCTCTGTGAGCAAGGTCTCTGTGAGCAGACCTCTGTGAGGAGGGCCTCTGTGAGCAAGGCTTCTGTGAGTAAATTGTGAGCAAGGCCTCTGTGAGCACAGCCTCTGTGAGGAGGGCCTCTGTGAGTAAGGCATCTGTGAGCAAGGCCTATGTGAGCAAGTTCTAAGTGAGCAAGGCCTCTGTGAACATGGCCTATATTAGCAAGGTCTATGTGAGCAAGGCCTCTGTGAGCTGGGCCTCTGAGAGCACAGCCTCTGTGAGCTCTTACTCTGTGAGTATGGACTCTCTATGCAAGGCCTCTGTGAACATAGCCTCTATGAGCAAGGCCTCTCTGAGCAAGGCCTCTTTGAGTTCATCCTCTCTGAACTTGGCCTCTCTAAGCTCGGCCTCTGTGAGCTACACCTGAGAGCACTGCCTCTGTGAGCACAGCCTCTGTGAACAAGGCATCTGTGAAATAGTCCTCTCTGAGCTCGGCCTCTGTGAGCAATGTCTCTTTGAGCAAGGCCTCTATCAGCAAGGCCTCTGTGATCTCATGCCCTCTGTGATCATGGCCTTTGTGACAAAGTCTTCTATGATTTCATCCTCTGTGAACTCGGCCTCTCTGAGCATGGCCTCTCTGAGTAGGCCCTCTGTGAACAAGCTCTCTGTGACCAGGCCTCTGTGAACAAGGCCTCTGTGAGCAAAAATTTTGTGAGCATGACCTCTGAAAGCTAGGACTCTATGATCAAGGCTTCTGTGAGCATGGCCTCTGTGACCTTGGAGTCTGTGAGAATAACCTTTGTGATCACAGCCTCTGTGAGCAAGCCCTCTGTGAGCTCGTCCTCTCTGAGCTTTGCATCTGTGAGCACAGACTCTGTGAGCAATGCCTCTGTGAGCACAGCCTCTCTGAGCAAGGTCTCTGTGAGAAAGGCCTCTGCGAGCATGTCTTCTGTGAGCTAGGTCTTTGTGAGCAAGGCCTCTGTGAGTACAGCATCTGTGAGCATGGCTTCTGTTAGCACATTGCTGTGAGCAAAGCTTGTGTGAGCACGGCCTGTGTGAGCAAGGCCTCTGTTTGCTACTCCTCTCTGAGCTTTGCCTCTACTAGTTCAGCCTCTGTGAACAAGTTCTCTTTGCGCAAAGTCTCTGTGAGCCAGACTCTTGAGCAAGGCCTCTGTGAGCTTGAACTTTGTGGCAAAGCCCTCTGTGATCTAGTCCTTTGTGAACTTTGACTCTGTGAGCATGGCCTCTGTGAGTAATCCCTTTGTGAGTAAGCTCTCTGTGAGCAGGCCTCTTTGAGCACGGCCTCTCTGAGGAGAGACTATGAGCTCGGCGTCTGTGAGTACAGACTCTGTGAGCAAGGTCTCCGTGAGCATGGTCTCTGTGAGCCAGGCCTCTGTGAGCATGGCATCTCTGAGCAAGGCTTCTGTGAGCACATCATCTGTGAGCAAGGCCTCTGTGAGCACAGCGTCTGTGAGCAAGTCCTTTCTGAGCAAGGTCTCTGTGAGCATGGAATCTGTAAGTTCATTTTTTCTGAGCTTGGCTTGAGACATGGCCTGTGTGAGCAAGGCCTCTGTGAGCTCATTCTCTCTGAGCTCAGCCTCTGTGATCTCGCTCTCTGAGCTCAGTCTCGGTGAGCAAGGCCTCTGTGAGAATGGCCTCTGCGAGCACAGCCTATGTTAGCAAGGTCTATGTGAGCAAGGCCTCTGTTAGCTAGTCCTCTGTGAACTTGGCCTCTGACAGCACAGCCTCTGTAAGCATGACCTCTGTGAGCTCTGACTCTGTGAATATCGACTCTTTGAGTAAAGCCTCTGTGAACATGCCATCTGTGAACAATGTTTTCATGAGCAAGGCATCTGTGAGCTAGTCCTCTGTGAGCTTGGCCTCTGAGAGCACAGCCTCTGTGAGCATGGCCTCTGTGAGCTCTGACTCTGTGAGTATGGACTCTGTGAGTAAGGCCTCTGTGAACATGTCCTCTGTGAGCAAGGTTTTCATGAGCACGGCCTCTGTGAGAAAGTCCTCTGTGGGCACAGCATCTGTGAGCAAGTCCTCTCTCAGCAAGGTCTCTGTGAGCATATCCTTTCTGCTCTTGGCCTGAGACAAGACATCTGTGTACAAGGACTCTGTGAGTTTATCCTCTCTGAACTCAGCCTCTGTGAACTCGGCCTCTGTGAGCACATCATCTGTGAGCAAGGCCTCTGTGATCAGGGCATCTGTGAGCAAGGCCTTTGTGAGCAGGGCATCTGCGAGTAAGGCCTCTGTGAGCAAGGCCCATATGAGCAAGGCCTAAGTGAGCAAGGCCTCTGTGGTCTACTCCTCTGTGAGCTAGGCCTCTGAGAATGTGGCCTCTTTGAGCACGGCCCCTGTGAGCAAGGCCTCTATCAACAAGGACTCTGCGATCTCATCCACTGTGAGCTTGGCCTCTGTGAACATGGCCTCTGTGAAAAAGTCCTCTTTGATCTCGTCCTCTGTAAACTTGTCCTCACTGAGCATGGCCTCTGTGAGTAAGCCCTCTGTGAACATGCTCTCTGTGACCAGGCCTCTGTGATCAAGGCCTCTGTTATCAAGAATTTTGTGAGCACGGCCTCTGTAAGCTAGGTCTCTATGATCAAGGCCTCTGTGAACATGGCCTCTGTGAGCTTGGAGTGTATGAGAATGACGTGTGTGATCACAGCCTCTGTGAGCTTATCCTCTCTGAGCTTGGTCTCTGTGAGCAAGGCCTCTCTGAGCACATCCTCTGTGAGCACGGACTCTGTGATCTTGGACTCCAAGCACAGCCTCTGTGAGCTATGACTCTGTGAGTATGTACTCTGTGAGCAAGGCCTCTGTGAACATGGCCTCTGTGAGCAAGGCCTATGTGAGCAAGGCCTCTGTGAGCTAGTCTTATGTGAGCAAGACCTCTGTGAGCAAGTTCTTCTTTAGCACAGCCTCTATGAGCATGGTCTCTGACAGCTCGTCCTCTGTGAGTTCGGTTTCTATGAGCTTGGACTCTGTGAGCAAGGTATCTGTGAGCACAGCCTCGCTGACAAAGTTCTTTGTGAGCACGGCCTCTGTGAGCAAGGCCTTTGTGAGCACAATCTTTGTGTGGAAGGCCTCTGTGAGCACAGTCTCTGTGAGCAAGTTCTCTGAGCTTGTTGTCTGTGAGCAAGGCCTCTGATAGCACAGACTGTGAATTTGGCCACTGTGAGCTCAACTTCTCTAACGGCCTCTGTGTGCTTGGCCTATGTTAGCAATTCCTCTGTGAGCTCTTGTTTCCTTCAGAATGAAGAGAAGCACAGAGGACACAGCAAATGTGTCATGGGTTGGGAAGCCAGTCACAGGTTGACCAGAGTTCCCTGCTAGCTGTGGAGGCTGACCTGTTTCAAGGGCCTTTTTCCATGGATCTCCTGAGCTGAGTGGCCATCATATGGGGCCCTGCTTACTTGCTTTCATCTCATGCTGCAGGATGGGGAGGGAAACTCTTTAGCCACCAGAAGGGTAGGGAGCCTGGCCACCACCCACCTTCCTCCTGAGGAAGATGAGGGTAGAGAAGCATTACAGTGTGTGCTTGTCAGCACCAGGTCCCAGCCAGCACTTCCCTGTGCCCTAGGAGTAATGTGGCTTGCTGACTGCATGTCATAGAAACCAAACTGCAGTTCAAGGCACTGGGCACTGAACCGCACCTTGCCACTCCTGTGTCTTGAAGAGCACAGAGTGCCTAGAACCAGGGAGGAAAGGGTGTTTGTACCAGGCAGGCTTCAGACTGTTGCCTGGGCCTGGATCTGTATTTGTGTAACTGTTGCTAGAATTGTATAGTGAGTGGAGTAAAGTGTTTGGGAAGGCCTCGAGCTTACACAATGTAGATTCCCTTGCAAGAAAAAAGAATAAAGTATTCACATAAAATAATCCTTGAGATAGCTTCGTAAGAGAGGCCTCTGGATTCAGCTCCAAGGCCCTGGATGTGCCACCCCACGGAGCCTCCTTGCTCTGTTGAGCAGCAGGAGACTTCCTGGGCTTCCTTCTCGCCCAGCTCAGGGAGCCCTGCAGGACTCTGGCTGCCTGTGGCTGCTCTTGGCCCAGGTATATCCCCAGCCAGGACTTGGCTTTGAGTCCTCAGCCATCACACCCCACTCAGTCTGTGAGAAGAGTGGAAGATTGCTTCCAGGGAGAAGGTGTGAGACTGCAAGCCACTTTCTGGACAAGGTGCCCACTGATGGACCATGGGAGGCAGATGGAGGGAAGAGAGAGAAGCAGACCAAACCTGTGCAGGGGCACAGGCACCTGGCTTCCAGAGTTACTCCTGTTTAATCCACTCGCAGGAAGCCTTTCCCCATGTGGTGATGCTTTAAGCTTATAGAGCTTTAAAGAAGATGGGAAGCAAAGCAAAGAAAGTGCATGGTGGGTGTCAGGTGGGAGTGGGAGGGAGAGTGTCCATGGGACGTGGGTGGCCAGCTGAAAATGTCCAATGTGCCCCAGTCCCACCCTGCTCTGTCCCTCACTGGGCATGCTGTCTAGGTGCTCCCTGGAGCACGAAGCCAGGGACCCAAGCCCACAGAAGTACACTAGGGGTGCTGGGGCCCTGGGGCCGGGTCTGGAGGGCCTCTGTTGGTGGAGGCATAAAGCAGTCCAAGGCCACCCCTGGTGCTGGCCCTGGCAATCCCTACTGACTGCTGGCTGCCTTTTGCAGGGGTGCTCCCATCTCTGCTGGACCCCAGTCCCTGCCAGGACCTGGACCTATGGCAGGCCTGATCTGGCCCCAGATGGGACCAGGTGGGAAATGGGAGCTCAGATGGGCAGGTGAAGAAGAAAGGAGGAGGGTTGGCCAGCCCTCCTGCCCAGAGAAGACCAGTTCTGCCAATAACATGGAGACCCAGAACTGCTGTTCAGGGAGGCACAGAGCATGCCTGACACTGGTGCAGGGAGCCTGTCCCCCAGAGTCCTGAGCTGCACCCTCTGCATGGGTTAAAGAAGAGCCTGGGCCTCAGAAAAATGCAGAGTTTGTGCTGAGATCAGAAATGATGGAGGCACAGTGATGGCCTGGGGAGGTGCCCTGCCAGATCCCGGTGGTGCCGTGGATATCAGCACTGACCTCACTGCTGGGGAGCAATAGCCACAGGGTTACTCCCACCTGTGAGCACGTGAGCTCTCTCCCAGGGAAGGTGGAAAGACCTGTGTTCACACACACTGGGATATGCCAGGGGGACTCAGCGCAGGACCTCAGCCTCAACTCAGCAGAAGCCATTTGGGTGCCACCTTGGGCTCCAGCTGGCTCAGTGGAGGGGCCCAGATCCTCCTGGTTATGCAAGTGTGCCCTGTTCGGTATGTGATGGCAGGGTGATCCAAGGACATGAGCACTCAGAGTCAGGGTTCATCAGAGGCCATTATGGATGCTGGTGAATAACTCAACTGCTGTAAAAGACAGGGTCCCTGTCACTCCGGTAGGGGCATTTGCCAAGCATACAACATCAGCAAACATCAGTTTGCCTCCTCATCAGCAAACTCATGAGGTCACCACCCTTGTCACTTCTACCCAACAGACAGGAACAAGAGGGTCCTGGAACTGAGAGTCAAACTTCCTTTCCACACCTGGGAACTGTAGGTAACTGCTACTATCTGCAGAGCCTCCATTGGTACCCCAGATGGACGGTTCCTTTACCTTTGTTCAGCGCACCTCTGGCACCTCCTGGAGCTCCCGACCTAGGAAGAGGCTCCTGGAAGCAGGTCTTTGCCGATGGCCATGTCGATTTGACTGCATTAGGCCCCTGTTCCTCCACATGCGGCTCAGCAGGAGCCGGGGCTATGGGACCCGCCCTCTCGGCTTTGACAAGCCCTGCAGGGCACGCTGGTGCAGGGTCCAGGTCAGGAGCCCTGTGCTGGGCTGCAGCTCTCCTAACGCTCCCACCCCGCGCTCCATGCTGCCCGGAAATTGTGCCACTGTCCTTGGCCCATGGAGCTATGGCTTGGGCATGGGGTGGCATCTCTTCTCCTTGAGTGTTTCTCCCACAAGGTTCTCTTTTGCAGACATTGACCCTGCCCCTGAGTGGCAGTGGCTGTTCACGGGGAGCTTGGTGGCCCTCAATCATGCTCAGTTTGGAGGTCGGTTTGTGGGGCGTTGTGCTTTGATGACCTGGGTGCCTGTGGCTGAAGTCTAGCATCACAGGAGGGCAATGTCCTCCTGCTTCCTGTTAGAAAGTGGCCCCTGGTTTGCATAGTGGAATTAAGTGTCTTAAGAGTGCCATACGCAGACATCAAGTCAGTGCCTCTGTTCCGTGAGGGTGGTCAGGAGGCCTCCTGGGACCCAAGGTTCCCCTCGTTACTGTTCCAGGGAAGGAGAAGTTGGGGCTCTGTGGAGTTGGGTGCCTCCCTGGGACACCCACAGAAGGGGCTGAGCTGGGGTTTGAACCCCGAGTTCTGACTTGACCCAGTTCCCTGCCACGCTGTCGTGGATCTTAGCTTGGGCTCAGCTCTCCTGCATGGGTGAGTGGGGGTTGCAGAGCACCAGGAAGCCAGACCCTCATTGCCCAGAGAGGAGAGCGAGTCCAGGCCTGGCCCTTCCTGCAGATGCCGGTGATGAGAGCTGCAGCCACCACCTGGCAAGAGCCTGCATGGAGCACCCAGGACCCCCATTTGGTCCTCACAGTGGCACTGTGCGGTTGGTAATGTGATCTCTGCTGCAGAAAGGAGGCTGCAGAGGCCCAGGCAAGTTAGGTCATTGCCTACCTGAGTCCAGAGCCCAAGCCCTGGCCAGGAGCACTGTATTCGTCAGCTACAGCTGGGTAACAACCTGCCCCCAGTTGCAGGCCTCAGTCCAGCTGCCCTGCTCTGATCACACATCTGTGTTTGGCTGGGGTAGAGCTCAGTCGTGTGGCTCCCTCATGCTGTGCTTGGCTTGAGGCTCTGGCCCCAGGGAGAGCTTGGATCAGCTGGTACGTCCTCCTCACAGCAGTGACAGAAGCATAGAAATGTGTGGGGCCTCCCACAGCCCCTGCCTTCTTCTAGCCACAGGGTGTCGTGGGCTGAGCCCAGCTTTCAGGGATGAGGAAATAGACTCCTTCTCAGAAAAAGAATCTGCAAATAACCAACGCCATGGAAACAGGGAGGTATAAAGAATTGGGGCCCATGGACTAATTCCCACAAGCACCCATTCACTCACAACCCAGGTGGGGAGGAGATGTGCCACGTGGATAGTGTCTGATCCTCCACAGTACCACTTGATGAAGGTGTCAATGAGGCCCCTTCAGGGGCTTCAGAGTGTGATCTTTCCCAGGCGAGTGAAACCCAGTCCAGCCCTCCAGCATGGGGCTGTGCAGCAGCGGGTGAACGCAGCTCCCAGTCAGCCCAGATCCCCAGGGCACTGCAAGGCCATGCTGCACTGTGTCACAAAGTCAGCATGTGCCCAGACTCTGGCCGTCTTCAGTGCGCTTTTGGCTTTTGGCCTTTGTGCTCCCAGGTTTTGTTGGTGCCCTGTAGTGGTGCATGGCTGTGGGCCTTGTTGTCACGCGCTCATGCAGGCACGCAGCCTGACTGACTGGCTGCTGCTGGCTTCGGATAGGCTAAACTTACGGGGCGCTTTCTGGGGTGGGACCCCCATAAGTCGAGGACCCCTGTCAGCTGGTAGGGCCGCACAAGGGGTGGCTGCAGGGTGAGTGCCAGGTTCTTAGCTTCTGAGAGGCACAGGAGCTGGAGGAGGAGGTCTCAGGGTTTTGGAAGACTGCACTTTGTAGTGGCTCCTGCAGGAAGATAAGGAAGGAAATGTGTCCCCATCCAGGGGGCAGATGATGGACCGGCTGCAGGGTTCCCAGGGCAGGGCCTGGCCAGTCGAGTGCTGGGTGTGGAGCAAGATGGGAGAGCACAGAGGGAGCGAGGGGAGCACAGGCCTGGGCTTCTCCTGCCTGGAAGATTTGGGGAACGTAGTGGATTCTCTCCATTTCCCAACAGAGCCGGGAGCCGCTCAGCGTGCCTGTGTCTGACCTGGGAAAGAGACCCAGGGACAGGGCAGTGCGAGAGCCTTCGTGTGCTTCCTGGGCTTTCACAGTGGTGCCTGGCACACATGCATGCTCAGTGCATGCTAGTACCGCGGGCATGGAGGGGCATCCCCACACACCCACCCCAGGACCCTTGGCTGAGTCACCAGGGTTCAGAGGGTCCCGTGATGGAGCACAGTCACAGGCTAGGACCTTGGGGCCCAGCCAAAGCCCAGTGCTTCCCTCTGCTCGGCCTCCAAGTTCACCAGGGCAACAGGCAGAGGAAAGAAGCCTCTGCGGGCGTCCCAGGCCCTGCACTTGGTTTCCAGGAGCTCAGGCCCTGGGGTTCCTAGGCACCTTGGATCCACACAGAGCAGCTTCCTGGTTCAGAAGCCTGGGCACTGCCCCCATGATGCTGAACCCTGGAGGGCCCAGAAGAGCTAAGGGTTGACCCTGAATCAACCTACTCACTCCCTGGACAGCTATCCTCTCTTTAGATGGGGATGCCAAGGCCCGGGAGCTCAGGTTAGTTTTCTGAGGCACAATGAGCACATGGCGGGCCCGGGCCCCTTCTCCTTGGTCCTGCAGCCTGCAGAGGGGACTGACCGGGCCACTGGCTCAGGCCTCTCTTCCTCCTGGGCCCCAGCTCTCTGCCCTTCTGTGTCCTTGACCCTGTGCATTGGGAGGTCACTGGCTTATCTGTATGGCTCCCACAGAGAGCCAGTGACCTCTCCGAATGCATCACCAAGTGGCAGTCACTCCAGAGCCGGGATGTCATTTCCATCCATCGTTCTCCAACCACTGCCTGTCACCAGGAAAGGGAGGCCGGGTGGAGGGAGTGGGGAAGACGGATGGGCTGGGCAGAAGGAGGGGCTGGAGCTGGGAGATAGGAGGGTGGAGGAGGAGGAAGAGGGGAAAGAGGAGAGGAAGGCAGGAGGAAGAAAGGCCCCAGGAGAGAGACGCTGCCATACGTGGGGCTGGGAAACAAACTGGGAGAGCGGAGAGTGCCAGAGCAGGAGGAAGAGGCACGGAGGCCGGGGAGGCTGGGGAGCAGAAGGGAGAGGAGCCTGGAGGAGCCTGGGGGAAAGGCAGGCAGAGAGGGAGGCAGGGAGCAGAGGCTGGCCTCCGTTCATCTGTTCTCTCAAACTCAGCAGCCTGTCTCAACTCTGTGGCTCTGGGCAAAGTCCACATCAAGTGAAGGCAGGAGAGCTCCCAGGAGATGGTCCTTCAGGGTGGTCCTGAGCTGTCCCTGGACCCCAGGGGTTTCCTGGGCAAAAGGAGTCTGCCTGCCTCTCCATTGTCATGTGGGAGGCCCCTCTGCTGTCCCTGTCCTTGTGGCCTCGGGATCTCACCCTTGACTTGTGGTTGTGGGTGGGGGTCGTGGCTGGGCCTCAACTGAAATGAGCACAGGGTTCAAACTGAAATGGCCCAGGCAGGTAGCATACACAGAGGCCAGGCCACCTCAGGGCACTAGGGAATGGCAGGGTCTGTGGCACCTGGAACATGCTCATGTGTAACAACAGGACCTGAGAGGAAGTGCATGGCTTCTAAGTCATCCAGGAGGGTCTACATACAGGGGGATGGACTGCTGAATGAGGGGGGTGGGGACCAAAGGGGTAGATCTGCCTCTCTGGGAAGAAGCAGAGGGGTCACTACCACTCAGGCCAAGGAGGTGAGAAGCGAGATCAGGGAGGCAGCCAGGAGACCAAATGTCTCACCTCGCACCCAACCTCCTTCCTGTCTCCTGCTGGTGCCTCCCAGTGGCTGAACCCACCATGCACCCTGGGGAGGGAGCCCTTGGTGGGTCCCTGTTGTTGAACCTCCCAGGACGAGAACAGGGTAGACGCCAGTGGGGAAAGGATCTGGGGGGACAGTGGGGTGCATGCATGCCCACACAAAGGGGTTAAATCTCACAGTATTTGAACACCAACTCACCCAAGCATGACATAAAGCCCAGGCCTGGCCAGCGCCATCTGAGAGCTTCTCTGGGCTCTTGCTCTGTTCTGCGTCACCAGCCAGCACACACTCTGTGAGTCAGTTAAGACCCCTGCCACGCTGGAGATTCCCAGAAGGTGAGGATTCAGGGCCCCTGGCTTTTCCTCTATCTCCACATGCCTTACACAATGCGAGGCACACAGTAGGCACTCAAACAGTGCATCCCTGGAATGAATGACTAACATGAGCAGATTCAACTGAGTGACCTGGAGTCTTCACCTGGCAATTTTACCACCACAGGAATTTACATGCAGCGTGTGTGTGGGTGGGCGTCACTCAGGTCTGGAGTGAGCCTAGGCACCAGCCAACATTTGCATTTGTTCCTTCAGATCCTGCTCAGCAGATCGGGGTAAGGGAACAAAGAATGTGTGTGTGTGTGTGTGTGTGTGTGTGTGTCTAAAAATCACTCCAAACATCAGGTAGCCTAGAGTCACAGGCGAGGTGAGTGTATCAGTCAGCTTTTGCTGCCTAACAAGATGCCCCAAAATGGTGTTTAAAACCACATCGATTTTGATTAGCAATGTAGACAGTGTATCAGCTGGGATGCTGGGTGGCTACAGTGGTTTTCTGGCCTGGGGTGGCCAGTGGGGGCTGCATGTGGAGGATGGCCTCACTTACGTTCCTGGCTGTGGGTAGCTGTCAGATCCAGGGGAACTCAGCAGCTCGTCACAGCTCCCTGTGGTCTCTCATCCCCTGGCAGGCTGGCCTGGGCCTCTATACGTGGTGGTGTCCAGAAAGCAACAAGATAGGACACACACTCATGCACAAGTGTGTTTGAGGTCTCTGCTCACATCACAATGACTAATGTCCTTTGGCCAAAGCAAGTCATGTGGCCAAGTCTCTAGATTCAAGGAAGGGGAGTTGGGGAAACTTCTCCTGGCGGGTAGGGCAGCAGAGATTTTGTGGTAATTTTTGCAACTTACCACAAAGAATGAGCCAAAAAGAGAAGGGGTATAAGCTCAGGACCTCCTCTCGATTCCTCTAAGCACACCAAGCTGTTTCCTGCCTCAGGGCCTTTGCTCTGGCAGTTCCTTTGTCTTAGAATGCTCTTCCCCAGGATGCCTGAAAAATCTGTGCTCTTCTTCATTTTTCAGCTGAAAGGTCAGCTTCTCCAAGGCTTTTCTGATCACTCTCTCTAAATAGACTCCTTTCCTATTACCGAAGTGTCACATCCCTCTTCCTCCAGCACCATGTGGTTCAGAATGATTTATTTTTTCACCTGTATCTCTGCCCTTCTAACTAACCAGCAATATTGTGAGGTTGGGGACTTGCCCATTTTTGTCTCCATAGTGCCTTTCATATAGTAGATGATCAACAAATACTTGCTGAAAGAAAGGAGTGATTTGTAGCAAGAAAAATAGCTCCATAAAAAATGCCTCCTTATATTTATAGAACCATTAAGGATATGAAGGCAGCATTAAAATTTTTGGTTGTTCTTCACCGAATTTCATAGGAGAACAAGGCCATGTGTAATCACGGGGAGTTGTAATCCCTCATGGTAGGATATGATTACTTTTTGGTATGGTTTTGGATCTTCCCTCATATTTCTGAGGCATGGAGGATAGACTGTCCCAGCGCTGATTGTCAAGGAGAGGTTGAAGCTTTGAGGGTGTATCAGTTATCTTGTACTGTATAACAAAGTGCCCCAGAATTTAAGGTTTTAAAACAATGATCAACTTGGCCTATACCCAAAGGACTTAAAATCAGCATACGATGAGATACAACCACATCGATGTTCATTGCTGCTCAATTCACAATAGCGAGATTGAGGAACCAACCTAGATGTCCTTCAGTTGATGAATGGATACAGAAACTGTGGCATATATATATATATACAATGGAATAACCAAAGGACAAATGATCTCGCTGATAAATCGATGAGGACATATAATGGGGGGGTGGGAGCGTTTAGCATTAAGGTTAGGGTTAGGTTTAGGGTTAAGGAGAGGGGCAAGAATGGAGGAAGGAAGGATTGTATAGAGGGAAAAGAGGGGTGAGGGGAAGGGGGAAAAATGGCAGAATGAATCAAACAACATTGCCCTGTGTAAATTTATGATTACACGAATGGTATGCATTTATTCCATGTACAGAGAATCAAAATGTATCCCATTTGTTTACAAGAAAAAAATATTTTAAAAAATGATCAATTATTGCTGCTTTTTTTTTGTTGTTGTTTGTTTGTTTTTTTGGTACCGGTGCACTCAACCACTGAGCCACAACCCCAGCCATACATTTTATTTTATTTAGAGAAAGGGTCTCACTGTTGCTTATGGCCTCACTTTTGCTGAGGCTGGATTTAAACTAATGATCCTCCTGCCTCAGCCTCCCAAGCCTCTGGGCTGTCATCCTTACTGCTCTCGTTTATAGGGCAACTGGACACTTTCCTCAGGCCTTGGCTAGGGTCCCTGCCTCTCTGGACAGGGGTGGTTCAGTTCTGCTGATCTGTCCCTTTTCCCCTAACATCTCTGGGGTTGGATGGGGCAGTGGGGCAGTGTTGGTCTCTGTTGTCTCTCACCCTTTCACAGCCCAGCTTTGACTTTGTTCCATGGTGACAGCAGGGTCCCCATGGGACAGAGAGAGTGCAGAAGCTCCAAGAACCTGGTCAAGCACCACACCCTCCATTCTGTTGTCCAAGGAGCATCTCAAAGAGCCAGAGAGGTCAGATAGACTCCAGTTTTTATCAGAAGAGCGGATCCAGGGAGTGGGCAGACATTGCCATGGTACAGGAGGGCTGGGTGGCCCCCAGGCAGGGCCATGCACCCTGGTCCAAGGAACAGTGCTGACCGAGCCAGTTCTTGGGCAGTGCCTGACCACGGGAACTGGGCACCCATCTTTACATCTGTCCCATCACGCTGTCACTCTCCATTTGTCATTTTCACGTGGCTCTGAGTTCTGCCAAACCCAGACAGAGGCTGCTATTTATCATCAGGACACCAGTGTCATGATCCCTCAGTGACTCTGGATTCAGCCCACCAGCTGCTCACAGCCTGGCCTCTGCCCACCTCTCCTTCTCCATCCTGTGCTCACCGCTCCTATATCCACTCCCTCACTGCCTGTCACTCTGCCATGCCAATCTCTTTCCTGCCCCAGGCCCTTTGCATGTGCTCTTTCCTCTGTCATGGCATGTTCCTCTGGCACAGAGTAGTCGTCCCTTCAGAGAGGCCCTTCCTGTCCACTCCTGTCCCCCTGGCTATTTTCAATCACCTCTGCATTTGTCATAACTTGACATTTTACTTATTGATGCATCTGTTCATTTCCTGTCTGCCTCTGCTCTGTGGACTGTCCACTCCAGAAAGCCATGAACTTTGCCTTATTCACCAACAGTATTCCTAGTTACAGGAAGAGCACCTGGGGCATCGTAGGTGCCCAATAAACATGGCTCAAGTGAATGAATGGACGGGTGACTTCTCCATGTCTCCAGGGTACCACATGCATGCGGATGGTTGACATCGATGCTTTGGAACACATCAGACCAAGGCTGGAGTCCTGGCATGGTCATGTCCTTGCTCTGTGGCTCAGCAAATATCTTAACCTCTCTGGTTTCCATTTCTAATCTATCGAGTGAAGCAAATAAGAGCCCCTCACTCATAGGGTCATGGAAGAGGATTTGCTGAGACACTCCATGTGAAGCACTCAGCATAGGAGGACCCAGTTCTCAAACACTGGTGACTCGTTATGTCACTTAGTCCTCACACTCACCACCCTGGGAGGTAGGTCACTGTCTCTGGGGCACAGATGAGGGAGACCAAGACCCGGGAGGTAAAAGTTCTGGTGCTGGAGACCATGCCTCAGGGTAGAGGGTCTCTAGGCAGGATTCCCAGCCCTCGGAAGCAGTTGGTCTCCATGCATGCATCTTGGGGAGCCATCCTGCAGACTGAGCTCCAGAATCAAAAGGGAAGCTTGCTCTCTCTGCTGGGGTCTCAGGAATCCCAGGGGCTTTCAGGGGCAGAAACATTCCAGGGGGTAGGATGCGGTGGGAAGATGGGGGCTTTTGTGTACCCTGGAGATTTGGGAGTGATAGGCGGCACTCCACGGACACCTTTGTGCACCTACCTTTTGGCTTCTAAGGAATCATTTCCTTAGAATAAGTCTGCAGTGCTCTGCCGGGTGCTGTGGCCCCTGCACCCTCCGCCTCCCTGCCCTCCTCTGGGCTGCTCCAGGGGGTGACCCTATAGGCCCTGCTTCTGGTTCAGGCCATGAGAGGCTCCAGCAGGGGCTGGCGAGAGGCAGGGGGATTTCTCAGGTCCTCCTGGGTTCTGCAGTGCAGCTTGGAACCAGGGTTCCATGGCTTGGAACCAACCAGTGTGGTTGGTTCTCCCCACACCTCTGTAAGAGCCCTTTCATTGAGTCTTTTTTCTTTGAACCACATGGGGGTCAGTTCTGTTTTTAAGACCCTGACAGAGGCATGGGTTTATCAACTTGCATGTCATAAGGGCTTCCATGATTATTCCAAGTGGATTCCCCTGAGCTCGGACTGACTGACCCGCCATTGATGAAGCTCACGCGGTTGACCAACAACCTGGACAGCACTGGCTTCTAAAAACCTGTAGGTGTTGGAAGCGACACCTCAAAGCTCTACTTTCTTTCTGTGATCACCAAGCTGCACTGCGGGTTCCCTGTGGTGGTGGTGGCCCTAGGACACACCTGAAAATGTCTCTCTGGAGATAGTTTTAGTTTTTTCCCAAATGGGAAGGGTTGGCAATACTGGATCCTACGGGGTCGTGGCCAGGGATTCAGCTACACATTTCACAAGTCACGGGACAGCCTCTTGGGACAAAAAAAAGTCACCTAGCCCCATGGGGTAGTTAATGTTTCATGTCTGTGACCAAAATACCCGAGCCAAATAACCTGGAAGAAGAAAGATTTTTTTCGGCTCCCGATTTCAGAGGTTCCAGTCTGTGGTCGACCGACCCCACTGCTTTGGGCCTGAGGTGAGGCAGAGCATCATGGCAGAAGTGCATAGGAGGGGAGGAAGGCTGTCTGCTCAGGGCAGCCAGGAAGCAGGGAGAGGGGTGGGCAGCAAAGGGCCTGGCCATGCTCCGAGCTCCCTCCCACCCTGCCCCACCACCTCCCTGAAGTCCACTCAGATTATTCATCTCCCAAGTAGATTGATCCACCAAGGAAGTTGACCTTTCATGACCAGAGAAGTGATCTTTACTAAGAAGCCATCCAGGGGATCCAGCCTTCAACCCGGGGACTTTGGGGCAGATTCCAGGCCCACACCACAGCACCCTGTGTGCTGAGATGGGGGCCCTGGGTTATGTGCTTGCTGCTCAGGCCTCAGTGGATGCAGAGCTGGGAATCTTCACCCCGTGTGTTGACCACCTGACTGGCTGGTTGTCCTTCCTTGGCTGGGATCATCAGCTTGTGTCCTTTAGCCAGTGACCTGGCATTTGGCAGACCCAGGCTCCCGGCAGGCCATTCAGGTTTTCTCATCCTGATGATGCTCCTATGAACCTCGTGAGGGTTGTCTCTCCTTGCCCTGTGTACCCACTGAGTTTCAGTGGACCTCAGATGGGACAGTGGGCAGGGCAGGATGGGGAAGAGCATCAGGCGCCAGGTCAAACTGAAGGGTGTTCCAGGGCTTCAGGGCAGGGATTCACCGACCAGGGAAAGAGGCCACTGGCTTGTGACATATGGTGAAGGGCATCCTCAGGTGGGCAGCTCATCCTTGGTCTGGAGTCTACATAGCACACTGTTTAGATTTGGAAGAAATTTCTGGGGCTACTTACCACTCACTGGTGATATTTACTTTGGTTGAAAGACCTCAGTTTACTTACCTATAAAAAAAGTAAGATAATACTTCTTGCTTCAAGCATGTATTGCCATATAAGAAACCACCCCAAACTGAGTGGTTAAAAACAACCATGGTCTATTAATGCTCACAATTCTGTTAGCTGAGCACGTGGTATCTGCTGGGGTCAGTCATGTGGCTTCATTTACATGGCAGCTGGAATATACGGGGAGGTCCAACAGGGCTTCGCTTACATGCCTGGTGTCCCCGGGCACCTTCCTGTGACCTCTCAGTCCTCACGGCTGACTTGGGCTTCCTCACAACATGGTGGTCTCAGGGGGATCAGTCATCTTACATGGAACCTGGCTTTAGATAGGGAAAGGTAGAAGCTGCCTGTCCTCTTAAGACTCAGGCTTGGGAGTCTCAGAACATTCTTTCCACCGCATTCCGTGGGAAGTCCAGGCAAGACTAGACTTAAGGTGTGGGTAACTAACATGTACCTCTTGGTGGCAGGAGCTGCTGGTGTTTCAGGGAGGGGAGTAATCCATGGTGGCCGTCTCTGGAAATCATCTGCTGCAGCTCCATCTCCTAGGACTGTTGCTAGGAGTGAGCGATGTGATGAACCCCATGCGTGTGGCTGATGGAAGCTGGCTGTTGATGAACGGTGTTATCAAGAGATGTGGAGGGGGTGGGGGGGGTGGTCTCCTATTCTCTAGGCTGCTGGTTTTGGTGGGCACCTTCCCAGCACATTAGTTTCTTCCCTAATGTCACCGGCGCTATCTCCGTCTCAGGTCTTCGGAGGTAACAGTACCAGTAATGCCGACCTCGACGGAGGGCTTTCCACGCACCAGCTGCTTCACGTAGATGAGCATATTCACTCCTCACCATGACCCTTGGAGGTAGGTCCTGTCATGAATTCCCCTTCACAGAGAGGGAAACTGACTCACCAAGAGGTGGAGCAGTTTGTACGAGTGGACCCAGCTAGGAATGGCAGAGCCAGGACCTGGACCCTCAGTGAGCTGCTGCTATGGTCTGAGCTCAACCACTGGATAATAGGTGGCCACACATTTCGGGGCTATAAATGATAAACATTTATCACCTCACCATTTCTCTGGGTCAGAAATCTGGGAGTAGCTTAGCTGGGCCTCTGGCTCAGGGGCCATCCCTGGCTGCAATCTGCACACCAGCCAGGGTCATACCCACGTCATGACTTGGTTTTCCCCACCATCATCTATTCATTAGAAGTAAGCTACTAGGTCTAGCTCTTCAGGGACAGGAACCACTCCAGGGCCTGGAAAGCCTCTGTGGGGGACAGTGGAGCCACTTGGTGGTGGCCATCTTGGTGGTGCCCTCCTGCCATACCTCCTCTGCCCTCCGTGAGAGCCAGCCCTGCTTACATACCCTTGCTTTCTTTTATGTATTCCTCTCTGCGTCCTTGAAGGCCAGGGAGAGGCCCTGAGTGTCCAACCGAGCTGCTCGGCTCTGGTCCCTGTCTTGCAGGAGACGAGCTGACACGGAGACTATCGATCCAGGGCGTGGGTGACTCAGTGGCCAGAGAGGATCTCCCAGAGAGGGAGGGGGCACTCCAAAAGATGAGCAGTGTTCAAAGAAAGAGCCGAGCAGGTGGAGAAGGGAAGGGCAGCCAGAGCTCCTGGGTTGTGGGGACTTGTGGGCGACAGGCCCATGTTCTCCTGTTCAGGGACCAGTTGACTTAGGGTCTCAGGAGGGAGAGGGGGAGGTTTTTATTAAAGTGACCGGAAGATGGAGAAATGCACTGGGCACTAATCTTTCCCAGGGCAAGTGTGGATCCTGTCACTTCAGGACAAGGGGGTTGCTCACACCAAGGTGGTCATGGCTCGGGGAAGTCATGGCCACTTCCTGGGAAGAGGTTCCAGATGGGAACCACAGAGGGAGGGGCCTGTGTGTGCGGGGGTGTGGGGTGCTTGGGGATCACAGCAGGGGATGTTCCCAGGAGGCCACCCACAGACAGTAAGGACACTGGTTCCTGCTTCTGCCTTTAACTGTGCAAAGACTCTCTGATCTAGAACTTTCCCAGTCAGTGGGAGGAGTCTTACAATCATCTGTCTTGCCTGCTAACTTGGTCACAGGAGGAACGTGTGGGGAATGAACTTGGTAAGACGTCACTGGAAGCTGATAGTTCTGTCCCCAGGGGAGGAGCAGACGCCATGGGAACATGGGCACTATGTCCTACAGAGAACAGTAAAAGCAACAATGGCTGGGTGTGTGATCTTCACGACAGGCCTTGGGCAATGACTGTGCCACAGACTGTCCCCGATTACATGGGAGGAAACTGAGCTAGAATAGAGAGCCAGCTTGCTCAAGGTCGTGATACTGAGAGGTGTCTGGCAGGGGTTCAGGCGTTGCTGCCTCAGACTCCAGGGCCGCTGACCACTAGTTAGGACTCCCCCATCTTATTCCCACCTGGGTATGTTTGGGTGGGATGGCCAAATCTGTCCACCAAGCTGGGCCCTTGCCACCTTTGCCCAAAGCTGGGCATGTCCACACAGTTGCCCACTCTTACCACCTTGGCCCTTAGAAGGTGGCATTGCAGGGCTCAGGGTGACCTCAGCAAGGACAGGCTGGCCACAGAGGCCACAAGGTGCGGCCAGGACATCAGGAAATATCTGTGCAAGGAACTTCTGGAGGTTGCCTGCTTCTGTCTTCACAGGGGCACTTTGCACTTGAGTGGAGATTTGCTCAACAGCATGGCGGCTCTCAGTCCGTGAGGGTGGGCATTCCCCGTGGGTCCCAGCTCCCTGCACCCTGGACTTGGTTCCCTCCTTCCTCGCCCCATGCTGGCCTAGGCCTCCCCTCTCTACCCACCACGTAGCTGAGACCTGTCCTGCTGCCATCTCGGGTGAGGGTGCAGATGCTGGGGTGGAAGAGGGGTAAGGAGGAGGATGTGGCCTTCCTGGTGATTCCTCTCACGTCCCCGGTTCCTGCAGAGCTGCCTGGGAATCAGTCTGGGACAAGAGAAGACCGAGGTGGTGACAATATTCAGACACCAGACCCATGGGGGATCCCTCCAGCATTTTTGGCAAGTATTGGAGGGTTTACTGAAAGAGGAGAGGAGAGGGGAGGAGAGGCGAGAGGGAAGAGATAGATAGATAGAGAGAGAGAGAGAGAGAGAGAGAGAGAGAGAGAGAGAGAGCACAAAGCAGATAATTTACCCTGGACCTCTGCCCTCACTAGATCACTATGCGAAGACCTCAAACAACACAAACACACACACACACACACAGGTACGCACACTGATTTCATCTCTTCCACTGGGCTGTGAATTCCAGGTAGTCCAGATAGACATCTGATTGTGTGTCTTGCCTCTTCCAGGAACAGTGAAATGGAGCATTTGAGTCCAAAATGGCCCCAGCGGGTGTGGGAGGTACGGTTGATTTTCAGACAGATCACAAACATATTCTGGAGGAATCTTCCCTGGTAGACAATATTTCATGGTGTCATTCCCACCTGTGACGACCCTCTCTCCCTCTCCCTTGCCACCCATACAGCGGGGACATCACCAAGTGTCTATGACTCTTCCCTCGGCCATCCATCCCACGGCCCAGGTCCTACCTGCAGACACGCACAGTGAACAGTGTGCACAGCTCATTCTGCACACACCTAAACACTGGTAAACACAGCATCCAGATGCACAAAGACAGGCCACGCACACACATGCACACTCGCACACATGCACATTGGCCACAAGTAATCTGCACATGACTAATTGCTCCATCCTGTGCATGTGTGTGGGTGTGTGTGTCCCAGCAAACCCCCAACAGCCACACACTGGTCAGCCACCACTTGAATTAGCACCAAAGGATTATGGAAACCTGGGCCATTAATCTAGGTGACAAACAGGACTCAGAAGGCATATTTGCACCTGAAATTGAAAAGATTAGGCCATATTTATCAAATGGTAGGGTTTTATCACCTCCATGGCAGATGCTGTTAAATATTCATGAGCTGCATAAGTGGGAGAATCCCAGCTAGACCCGTTGGCTTTCAGCTGCAGAGGGAGAGGGGGGAGATTTATCTGGACTCAGCATGGGATGAAAGGTATAGGATTGTGTCCCCTGCTTGCTGGGCACAGCGTTGGGGGAGGGCCTGGGCTGGGCCTCCTGGGCTTCTTTGTGAAGGAGGAGGGGTCTCCGCCGTTCACCTGGGCAGGGTGCTGTGGGAAAGGATGAGGAGGTGGCTCCTCACGGGCTCTTGCCTTGCTGCATTGTGGGTGATTTCTACTTGTGTGCTGTCCCCCAATAATGGGGAACTTCCCAAGTAGTGCATTGAACTTATGTGGCTCCTCACCTTTCCGTACCACCAGGGTCCAGCCCCGTGACAGGACAGAGCCAGCAGAATTGAGCAGAGGCTCCAATCCCACCTCTGGATATGCCCCACTGAAGAAAGAGAAGAGCAAGGGTCTCACCTCCAGATCCTGGGGCTAGTGCTAAGACTGTTCCAGAAGCTAGTCTGGGCATATGAATATTGATTCAGAGAAGGAGTCTGGGGTCCAAGAGACCCACACACAAATCCTGGATCTGTCACTTCATGGTCATGAGGGCTGGAAATGTCACTTCCTGGACCCTGTGCCTCCACTTCTTCATCTGGAAAAGGGATTCATTGACAATAACTCTCGCTTCCCTGAGTTGTCGGAGGATTCAATCTAGCTCTTGGTGCCTGGCATTCAGTAAGTGCTCAATAAATGTCAACCATGACTACAGCAAGATTGTGATTTATAGAGGGCCCCTTTGGTGCCAATTACCACACTCAACAGGGCAAAAATTAGATGGCAAATCTCTGCTCTCCAATAGGGTCATGGCCAGCCTTTGAAGCAAATAAGTTAAAATTTAAAAATTCAATTTCTCCATGTCACTCACGACATCCCAACTGCCCAGGAGCTGGGTGGCCACCATATTAGACAGCACAGGTGGGAGACTTTCCATTGCTGTGGAAAGTTTCTGACCACAGCACCATGGGTAATCCAGCCCAGGAGGGGTCTCCTGCAGGGGCCCTGCCTGGCTCAGCTCAGCTGCATTTGGTTTGAACCTGGGAGGGAATGTTTGTCAGCAGTGAACCCAGCTTCTTTCCCAGGGGACTCGTCTAAGCCCTTGATACATCACGGGTACCATGAACACAGGATGTAGAATTCCCCAGGGGACTTGGCCATGGGGTGTGTCATGGGGGTCGGGGCTCCCTGGGATGCAGTTTGGGAAATGCAGCCATAACACCCACACCCACCCCAGAAGGTATTCATGGCTGATTTTGACCACAAAGAGTCCCTTCCATGAACACGTACCCAGAGCTGCAGAGGACGGCGTCGGGGCCATGCACACCAGGCCACCATTGCTGTGTCCAGGGAGGAGGCAGCTCCCTGCCTGAGGACTCTCTCTGACTGTGGGAGAGATGATCCCTAACCAAGGGCAGATCAATCCTGGGCCTTCCCCCTTCTGTGGGCAGGGACTGCCGAGAGCTGCCCGCTCCGCCAGCAGGGCTCCATCCAGTTTTGCCCAGAGTTGGCCGGCTACTCGTTTCTCCTTTCCTGGTTCTTCCCACCTCCCCCTGAGCTGAGGCCACCTCCCGAATAAACCACTAGTGTTTGGATCCCCCGCTGCAGGCATGTGCCGTGACACCCCTGCTCTGTCCCTTGAGTGTTTCCCTGTCACTCATCAGATGAGGTCCAGTCCCCTTAGCAAGGGTCTCCACACACCTGTCCAGTGGTGCCTGCCACATGCTGTGCTGTGGACCTGCTGGGAGAGTCCCCCTCCAAGGTTACGCTCCTTCCTAGCCGGCCACCCCACAAACATCCCTGCCTACCCAGCTGTTCTGTTGTCAAGGCCAACTTTGAAGCCACTATGGTTCCCACCACATTCTCCCCTGGACAGTAGATACTGATTAACTCCAAACCCTGCAAAGGCCAGGACAGGCCTCCCACCTGTGACTGAGCTCAGTGGCCAGCCTCCCCAGGCCCTTACACAGCCTTGGGTGAATGTCACACTTCTGCAAAATGGAAGCTCAGACTCTAAGACAGGTGCAGCAGGACATGGTGATCAGCGTGGCTGGGCTCCCTGGGGGCTGCTGGCATTTCCTGGGATATGCTTTTCCCACAGAAGGGCCTGCCAAGGTGTTCCCCAGGGGGCCTTTCTGCTGTGGGTATTGTCGGTAAAGATCTGCTGAGAGCCTGGGGAAGGAGAAGAAGATCATGGAGGTCAGGGTCGACCTCAGGGATGTTTCCCTGAAGCACAATTGTGGTCTGGGAGAAATGCCCTCCATCCTGGTCTCCCAGCTGCTCAGATGTGTGGCTATGTGGCCTCATCCCTTGAGATTTTCAGGACCATTCCCGAGGACCTCAGCACTGATGGTGGTTCCTGAGGGTAGACTGGAATGTGCCAGGCCCTCATGAGTGACCAGAGTGACCACCAGATGAAACAGGGAAGAATGTGGCCTCTACCAGATGCCTGAGGGTGGCTGGAGCCCTTGGCTATCAGGAACATCTGGATTGAAGACAGGGGCTTGGCAGGTCCCCAGTGGAGGCAGGCATAGAGCCATAGAAGAAGGAAGAACAGGTGTCAAGATTGGGCTGACGACACGGAGCATCCCTGGGGGAGAACCCTGGTGGGTGGGGGCCCAGGGATGGAGCCAGGAGCACCCTCACCCCTGCCTCCTTCCAGCTCTGTCCCCTGAGCAAGGGGCCTCACTGCTCTGTGCTCGGCTTACCCACCTGTAAAATGTGCATCATAGTAGGAGGTACCTCCTGAGAGATAGAACAGAGGTGGAACGGATGAGTCCCTGTGGAGACAGAAGGACCCCAGCATGTTCCAGGGAGTGTCACCTGTTATTACCATTTGCTGGGTATTGAACAGACATGGCCATGATCATTCTCATTTGATCTTCTAGTTCAACCCTTTGGGGTAAGTGAGATGATTTGATTTCTCCTCCTTCTCAGAGGAGAAACTGAGGTTCCTAGAGTTGTCTTTTTGGTAGCAGGGATTGAAACCAGGGGTGATTAACCACTGAGCCACAGCCCTAGCCCTTTTATATTTTATTTTGAGCATCTCACTAAATTGTGGAGGGCTTTGCTAAGTTACTGAAGGCTGTCTTTGAACTCACGATCCTCCTACCTCAGCTCATATGGGTTTTAAATCCTGAGTAAGGTCACACAGTGGGTGATCTTGTCCACTGGCACTTAAACTCAATGCAAAACCCCTGTTCTCTCTGCCTCCTGGTTTGCGGCTTGGGGAAGGAGGGAAGATACTGGGGACATCAAAAAGCCCAGATCCACTTGGCCACAGTCCATTAGGAAAGCAGATGGCCCACTGTGGACCTGTCTACACTAGAGCAGCACCAATGTGTGAAAGCTCCCACCCCATTCTATCTCCTCTGTTGGGCTGTGAGCTCCAGATTTTCCATACAGACCTGCCCGGATGCTCCTCACAAGGCCTGGAAATGTACAGCATTTGAAACCAAACTGGCCCCAGAGGAATGGGACGTGCCATTGCATTCCAGACAGACCACAAACATTCCAGAGAAATGGCCCCCTGTAGACAGTATTTCCTTTGATCTTCCTTCACCATGGCTGTTTCCCCTCCATTACCACCTAGGAAGTGGGGGATCAGATGACATAGTTAACTGGTTTCTATCTTCCCCTCCCCCAACCAGTGCACAGAGGAGAGAGGGAGTGGGGGGGAAGAGAGGGAGGAGGGTCCCACTAAGGACTGTCCCGTACCCCCAAGTCATGGCCCCATCCCTTCTCCTCCATCCAGGGCCCCAGCCCCAGGTCCTCTGCGTCCTGTCCCCAGGTTTGGGGAACAGGCAAGGGAGCAGAACGAAAAGGCAACTCAGAGTGGGAAATGTGTATTCCTCCTGGTGACACAGCGACTCCCTCGCTGGCAAAACATACCTTGATCTATTTTCCCTGGTAGTGATTTCAAGAACTGTAACAGATCCATCATTTCCCCAGCGGGCCATGGAGGGTGGTGGGGGTTGTTTTTCTTCTGGTGTGGACAGAAAGCTCTTTATTCTCTTCTTGTTTGGGAAGACTCCTGCTGGAGGAGCCCAGTCTGGCGCTGGGAGGGAGCCTGTGCAAGGGACGGGGGTGACCAGCTGTCAGAGGGAGGGTGCTGCCCCTGCTGGGCCTCTGACACTGAGCCCAGGATGACTCAGCTTTCTCCTCTCTAAAATGGGGAGAATCCCTCAGCAAAGAGAGAGGACAGCAACAGGTGGCCTTGGGAGCCAAAACAATACACCAGTGTTCTCAGTCGTGAAAATGAAACGGAGCTGAGCTTTGTGCCAGGCCTTGCTAGCACCTGGGTGAACAGTCTTAGATTTCCTGTTCTGGGCACTTGCCTCTTGCTGGGTGTTTTGACATTTCTGATCTTTAGGATCTTCCACTTAAGCCTCTCCATCCATTTCCCACACAATAAAATGGAGGTTCAGAGAGGGTAGGTGACTTGCCCAAGATCACACAGTGTGCGATGGGTGCTGTCAGGATCTAAATGCAGGTGGCTCTGAATCCAGGCCTTGTCCCTGGTTCAGTATCTCCTGAAAACCTGATGGAAATGTGAAACCTCAGGTCTTGTCCCAGATGTACTGAATCCTGAACTCGGGTTGGGCCCAGCCCTCTGCTCATTAGCCCCCTGGGCAGTTCCTGGGGACAGCTGTGGCCCAGAACTCAGACGCCACCACTGGTTGGCAGCCTGTGGAACTCTGACCACACCTGGGTCCACTCCACGAGGCCCGTGCCTCTCCTCAGTCTCCATCTGCAGAATGGGCACCATGGGGTGTCTCCACCTGGCCCACCGCCTGGAGCATTTCCCTTGAGGGACCTGGAGGTGACCCGCCACCAGCAGCAGGGTATTGATGGTGTGCTGTGTGCCAGGCCGTGCTGAGGGGTTCGATGTCATCGCATCTTGGCTTTGACCCCGTGAGGTGGGAGCTGTCCTGCAGAGAAGGAAGAGGCTCAGAGACGGGGGTCCTTTGCTACCAAGGGGCTTCAGGTGAGGCCAGTCCCCTAACCTCCGCACCTGGTGACTTTTGCTGGACAAGGCACTAGGCCGAGCCAGCGGTAGGGATTCCCACAGCTCCTGGGAGCAGATGAGCAACCTGGAGATGGTGCGTGTCCGTGGATGTCTGTGCATGGGCATGTGCTGGCCTGCCATCATGCTTCCCCATGAACCTGGTCCCCACTCTCGAGGAAGGCCCGGACCTCAGGGTGAGGCACAGATTCCAAGCAGCTCAGCCCCTGGACTCCCAGCCCAAGGCCACCTGTCCCCTGGGCCCAGGCTGAAGCAGGAGGCTTGCTCTGTAGGTGAAGCCTGGATAGGGACCCAGGGCCAGGACCTGTGCAGACTTGGGCCAGGGAGGCTCAGGCCTGCCACCATGGCCAAGCTTGCTGATCCTCCGCCAGTCTCTCCACTGCCCTGAGGAGCAGCCTTCTGGCTGACCTTTGCCCTCAGCCATCCCTCAGGTGAGGAATGTGAAGAGGAGGGATTCCCTTTGTCCTCTAAAGACAATCCCTTGCAATTAAGCAGGAGAAGACCTCTGGGCTGCTGTTCCAGAACCCCAGGGAGCCAGGGGTCAGCAGATCCACTCGAGGGCCACCCCAGGGCATGGCCTGTCTGTAAGGTGTCCCCGGTGCCTGGCACTGCCCATCCTTACACATCTTGTCCTCACCCCCCAGTTGTAGAGCTGGACATCCTAGCCGAGGGCCTCGGGCTGCCACACAAAGATGCTGATCTTCCGACCTTGGCTGGGGATATTTGTCAGCCTGGTATGAACAAAGGCTCCACAGGCAGGGACAGGTACAGTCGCAGGTGGGGACCCCAGGAGGTGGGGAAGCAAGCCTTGTCCTTCCCTGTGGGTAGGTTTGGGCCCAGTGGCTGCAGCTGTGTCCTGGGGTCCACCCAGTCTGGAGCCCCTGACTGTTTAGCAGATAAATACCTGGACTGTTGCCAACTTGCTCTTGACCTTCAGATGTGTCTCTCCTGCTCGGGGCCTCGGTTTCCACATCTGCATAGTGACGGTGACTTTTTCAGGTCCTGTGTCCATCCAGCCTCTGTGTTTCACCTCCTCTTAGGAGGATGAGGGAGGCTCAGGGCCCAGGGTCTGATGGGGGAGTGGAGAGGAGCCAGGGAGCCTGGGGCTCTCGGCCAGGATGGACGGGAGAAAGGATGAGAAGGTACCGATGGGACAGGAGTCAAGAGGGGAGGCTGAAGGCGGGGAGGGGAGAAGACAAAGGGCAGCCTCCTATCAGGGAGGCAGATGGGGAGGAGTGGCCCCCAGTGGGCCCAAGAAGCCCAGCCAGCCACAATCCCGGGCCCAGCAGTGGCACGTGGTGCCAGCAGTGGAACTTGGGCTCACCCAGAGAATGAGCCAGCCAGCTAATGAGCTCGGAGTGCCAGGGATGCCTAGCACTGTTTCTGCTCCCCCAAAGCAGCCAGGGCCACAGCAAGGCCAGCTGGGCGGGGCAGCTGGGCTCCTGCACAGGGCTCGGCCAGCTGGTCAGCTGCCAGCACGGGCCAGGCCCGTGACATCCTGTTGGCCTGCTGGCCACCCTGTGCCCTGCTGCCTCCGGCCTGGGGCGGGCCTGCCAGAGGGCTTCCCATGGCTGCGTCCCCACAACACCTGCGGTGACAACCCTGTGCTCACCTGGATGGCAAATCAGCCCCGTGGCTTCCCTGCACCTGGATGCAGGTGGTTGATGGCATCTTCATAGTGGTCCACCGGACAATACGGTAATAACACAGTGACCGACTTGAACAGCGGCGATGGCATTGGTGATGGCACTCCTCTGTCCTCACCTCCTGGAACCTCACGGGAGGACCCGGCTCCCCACCTTGGGGTCACTGACATTTGAGACCAAATAATACTGTGCTCTCCCATGTGGGTGGCCCCTCACCAGATGCCAGCAGTACCCACTTGAGACAATCAAAGTGCCTCCGAAGATGGCCGAAACCCCTGGCAGGGAGCCTCTGGTCCGGTCTTCATGTAGGGACGAGGAGTCTGAGGCTCAGAGCGGTGGCCCCTGCGCGTCCCATAGTACCGTGGCGGACCTGTCTTCAGCCTCCCCCATGCCCACTGGCCACCAGGGTGGCTTATTTTTGGATGGAGTCCTGGGTCTTTCTCTGCATATGCTCACAGAATGAGGGTCACACCCCACACACACCCTCCCAACTTGCTTTTCTGGTTTAGCCACCAAGCACATATTTGGTGGGGTGGGAAAACCTGTCCATCGGTGTCTATGGCTCGACAGCTTTTGTGGACACACACACACACACACACACACACACACACACACACACAAAACAAAACAAAAACAAAAAAACAAACCAAAAAAAAACATGTATCAGAATGTGCACAGAGATGCTGCAGAAGAAAATGCTCAGTTGCGATGGGTGATTCCTTCTGAGGCGCTGGGTTGCACAGAGCAGGTGGCCGGGATGTCAAATTTACACGGAGAGGTTTTTTTTTTTTTTAATAAAAAAGTCAATCAATTACTTCTTTTTAATTTTAAAACTGATGAAACAGGAGTCAGGGTGCAGCTCAGTGTCAAGCACTGGCCTAGCGGTGCCAGGCTGTGGGTTCGATCCCCAGCACTGTAAAAACAGGAAGGAAGCCAATCAACAGGTAACACAGCATGCCCAACCTCTCTGACAGTCCCTCATGCATTATTGGGTGTTCCTTGTGGCTGAGCCAGGAATGGCGTGGCTGGGAGCTCCTTACGCTCATGCTCAAGGCTGGACACCCCAGGGTGGGGCTCTGGGGTTTTTCTGGGGCTCAGCCACTGCAGAAGCACTTAATGGCATTATCTCATTTAATCTCTGCAACACCCTGAGCGGCTGTGACTCTGGTCCCACCATATGAATTAGGAAAGTTAAACCTCAAGGTATGTGTATATGCACGTGTGCGTGTGACACAGGTGATCATCCACCACTGGAGATGTGTTAACAAACAATTAGTTCTGAACTCGGACTTTCTCCCTCAGTGAGGGGAGTGAGAGAAAATGGAAGAGATAGGAACCCTCTCCCTGTGGGAGCCTCCAGCAGTGGGCCCAGGAGTCACCTGGGAATCTGGCTACAAGGCAGACTCTGCCGGGCTCGGGGAAGCCCTGAGGGAGGAATTTGTGCTGAGCAAATGGTGGCAGCAGGAGAACCCCTGGCCATGGATTCTCAGGCTCCCGATGCATCTGAAAACCCCCACCAGGGATGCTGCAGCCCAGGACCAGCCCAGATCTGGAGCCACATGCTCCCATGCGGGATGGCTGCTGGTCCTAGGGGTGGCCACGTATCCCAGGCAGCCGCTGAACCCTCAAAGTGTGGCCAGTGTGAGCTGGCGTGCTTTGGGTGCAAAACACACACAGAGTTCCCAGGATTTAATATAAAAAAGAGAATGCAACATGTTTAACTAGCAACTTTTAATATTTGTTGGAGGTTGAAGTAATATTTTGGAGAGATCAGGTTACACAAAATAGGTGATTAAATGAATCTTCATTTCATTTGTTTCTTTCTGCTTTCTCAAGATGAGGCTACCTGAAATTTACAGTTCTATTTGTGGCTTGCATCTTATTTCTTTGGGCTAGAGTGTTGGAGGAAGATGGCATCCAGGAAGTGATCAGAGTGACAGGAGGGGAATGGTCTGATAGTTGGTCAACAAACAGTCCTTGAAAATACATACCAGTGCTTGAGGTGAGCCAAGCAGCCAGAGTAGAATAAACCTGGTCAGTGTAGGTGATCCTGAAAGCATAGTGAGGGGGTTTCTGGGAGGAAGAAGAGGGCAACACTGCTCCAGAGGCTGCTGGGGTTGTGAGGTTATCTTCCCAGCCTGGCAGCAGGCTGAGGCAGTCACATGACGAAGCTGGTGATTTCCCCTGGTCCAGTCACTGGGCTCAGTGTCTTCTCATTGAAAAATCACCTGGACAACCCACCAGGTAGGGACTGACAACCAAAGCTTGCAGAAAGCCGCTCAGAGAGTTGAACAACTTGCCCCAGCTTGCACAGCTAGGGAGCAGGCTAACAGGGACTTGAACCCAGCTCCACCTCACTCAGGGATTGTGTGCTTAATGGAGAGGAGACGCCTCTTCTCCTTGCTCTGAGAAGGCAGGGGTGCATTGTGCTGAGCAAATCCAGGCATGCAGAGACCCCTCTCTGAAGGGTGGAGGGGCTACTTAATTTCTGTTCCCCCACCGCGGGCAACTTTGGCTCCTAAACCCCCTCCTCCAACCCCAGCTAATTCATTGGGAATGTGACCGGACTCAGCTTTAAGCAAGTCCAGTCCCACCTTCTCCTGGCCCCTGGGGCTATGGTTGGCTCTCAGGATGGAGCCTCCAGGACCAGAGCAAAGCTGGAACCTCTGGTCACCTCCCCCGTCCCCTTCCCCCCTCCGCCACCCTCCCTCTCCCCCAGGGGTCCTGAGCCCCCTCGACCTCAGTGCAATCTCAGGTCTCACCAAACTGTCTCCGTGTGACAAACAGGTGATTTTGCTAATGAGGACTAAATGAGACACAGAGGGCAAGAGTTGCCGGGGACCAGCCCTAGCAGCAGAGTCCAAGGGTCCTTGATGGCCTGAAATGTAAAAGCCCCAAAAGATTAGGCGGCGCAGCGTCGGCGATGGACAGCAACCACACAGACTCAGGTCAGTGTTAGGTTGCTGACAAGTTTATTGAATTCACCAGCAATTTTTATACCCTTTACAAACTTACTAAGAATAAAGCAGGGAGTTTCAAGGACAGAAGAAGAATTTGGGCATTTAGCTTGGGCATTTAGCCGACAGGCGCCATCTGGTAATATCTTATCTTACTTGACACTTCCCCACAATGAAGTATCCTTGACTCGAAACTTACAAAGGCAAGTTGTTGTATACCACCTGTTTCTCCTTGAAGTTTAACTTCTATTTGATTTCTTACTGCTAAGATTAATTATAACTTCTAGTAATTTGTTATTAATTTTTCATGACTATAATTACATGTCTATGCTATGTTAAATCATATTATACTATTAAGAACCAAGTTATTGTCTTTAGAGTAAAAAATCTTTATCTAAAAGAACTAAAACTTTTCTTTTGAACTAAATATAATGTATTTCTGTGGGAGGCTCATTACTTTGCAGAAGAAACCAGATGTAACAAATATGTTGATCACTGAAGCTAAGAGAATCACTTATATGCAACTAGATGTCTGGGAATCTTGTAAAAGTTAACAAAAGCATCACAAGACATATTGCTTCAGAATGTCCACCATTCCCTATAGGAATATTAGTGCTTTGTGTAAACCAATGAACTTTATTTTACTGGAATTGAGTTGACTCATATGAACTGTTTGTGTTCCCATCATCCTTCAACCGAAGAACTTTATTAAACATGATTAATCCGCGTGATATTGTGAGTTCTGGTGAAAAACAAAAAAGGAAGAGAGATTAACACTCTGAGGAAGGGGCTCCAGCTTTACTCAACTTACGACGAGTCCTTGCTATCGTCTTCCAGGGAAGGCCTTGGCAGCACCCAACTTATGACGAGTCCTTGCTATCATCCTCCAGAGGAAGATTACCAACCTCTGGCATGGGTCTTTATGCGCCAGGCACACTTCCCTGGCATGAGTTTTATGTGCTAGGCGCCCCCGCAAAGAGTGACCAGCAGCTGGCGAGAGGCACGAGGCGCATGTGTCACGGTCACGTCTGACCACGTGCTCTGCCAGTGGAGAGGGTGAGGTGCCCTGCCAGTGGAGAGGGTGAGGTGCCCTGCTTCCTGCTCGGCTGCCTTCTGCTCCTCCCAAGCCACTGTCTGGTCCCTGACCACTTCCAGCTCCCAGATGGTGCCTATCCCTGTCCAGGCTGGACAGGCCACACAGGCAGCTCCTCACTGGATGAGGAGGGAGTGGAATGAGTGAGTGCATGTGAGCACCTGGCATGCCCGTGTGCGGGAGCCTGATGGCCAGGCGGGAGCTGATCTGCAGAGAGGTGGCTGGAGAGAAAGGAGACAGCAAGGGGAGAGGCAGCACGATTGGAGGAGGGAGGCAGGAGAGAGGAGGACAGGAGATGGAGAAGCCCAGCAGGAGGCAGAGGGAGAGGGAGGAAGAGGAATCAGGAAGAGGGGTGAGGCAGGGTCCTGGGGACGATGGCGGAAGGGAGATGCCAGGTGAGCTGTGGCCAGGGAGCACTGGGTCTCCATCTATCCAGGTCACCTGCTGTATGTTGCAGAGTGAGAATCTGCCCTCTCTGGGCCTCCTTGTGGCCCACCTGCAGGAGGAGGGTGAAATGAGGAGCCTGATCCCTCTGCCCTCTGCTTGCTGAGAGGAAGAGGATGGATGATGGGATGGGGCAGACATTTCCTGCACTCTGGCCAGGCTGAAGATCTAGTGCCACCTGATCCAGACTGGAACTGCACAGAGCAGAGAAACAGGCCCAGAGAACAGACTGGAGAGAACTGAGCTGCTCCACCTGGACAGTGGTTGCCTTGGAGAGCGGGAAGCTCTAAAAGACACAGGCAAACAAACAGGGAGCCATTTCCTGGATCTTCCAAGTGTTTCTTCAGACACATTTTAGAATTAACTCTTTGTTTTCAAATGGTTGTTTACCTAGGCACCCATGTCCAGACGTGACATATTGTATACCGTTTTAACAGTACTGTTTTGGAAAGAACTTTGTGTTTATGTTGCATTTGCTTTTGGAAGACGTGATACATTCACCTGGTCTATAATTCAAAAAGTACCAAGAAAACAAAAAAAAGGAGACAGCGTTATTGCCAGCTGTCACCCACCCCAGCCACCTGTCTCCTCTTCCTGGAGGGAAACGGTAGTGCCTGGCTCTGGAAAGTAAAGAACAAACATACACCCTTGAAAGCCATCTGCAAGGACTTCTAGAACAGCACGAGGCTCTCCTCTGTGTTTCAAGAGGACTCAGTCCCTGTCTGAAGGTTGCGATTTCCCTCGCCTGGGCAGGTGGTCTTTCTGGCCAGTGTCCTGCTCCAGACCCCCTTACCAGCTCCCTGCTGAGAGGTCCTGCCAGCCAAGACTTGAAAAATAACTTTTTCTTTTCAAATGTTCTGTTATTCTTAATTACAAAAGCAATGCCTAAATTAAAACATTGTGGAAACATGGGATCTAGGACAACACTGTGGTCCCCTCTCAGACAGCCTACAGGGGTGCTCGTGATGGGTGTTTCTCCAGCCTGCTCTGTCGAGGTGCATGCTTTTGAAGAGTAGAGTTGGAGAGAGCAGAGCATGTGGTATTTCCAAATTCCTTCCTTGCCTTCTTTTCCCTTAATGTATCTCTCATGTTGGTCTAGAACACTCCATCTTGTTAAGAAGATCCTGTTTCTGAGACATGGTTTGGAATGAGACAAGGGAAGTCCTTTGTGCTCTACAGAGGCTGGGACTGGTGAGGTCTAGGGAGGCCAAGCAAAGAGAACAAGTTAGCTGAGGCCTCAGCTGGAAGGACAGCAGGGCCACACCTTGTTTCAGTCAACTTCTCTTTACCATAGTGAAACACCTGAGGCAGGCTACCTTATAAACTAAGAGGTTTATGGAGCTCATAGTTTTGAAGGCTGAACCTCCATATAGCAATGTGTGGGCTCTTGTAAGGGCTCCACCTGGGCTGTATTGCATAATGGAGATTTCGAAGGTAGGAGCAGGTACCAGAGAAACCATACCTCTCAAACCAGGAAGCATTGAGAAGTGAGGGTCCAGGCTTGGTCCTCTTAGCCACCCTCCCATGAGAACTGTCAAGGAACAGTTTTGCAGGCATGTCCTCCCCACTGACCCCGGGACATCCCACTCGACCACACCATCTCAATATGACCATCCAAGCTTCCAACACAAGGATCCCTGGGGGTCACTCAAACCCTATCTAAACCATAGCATGCCTCCTGCTGAGTAGGGAACACTGACTTTGCTAGAAAATCTGTTGAGGGGCTGCTTTGGCCCAATCCAGCATCAATGGTCCAGGCTCATGTTGGCTCAGAAGTAGCTGGAGTGGCCTGGAAAGACACGTGGCTCCCTTTCTGGAAACTCCCATGGGCTCTCAGGCTGTCAGAGCTGGCTAGGGCCTGGGAAATCTCAAACTAAAGTTGACTTTGCAGCCAGGAGACCTGATCTAGTCACAGCTTGGTATGACCCACGGCACATCCTGCTTCTAAATGGGTCCCTGTTCCCCAGCTGTAGAATGAGAGAGTGAAGTGAACGTTAGCACTAGATGAGGGCTTAGTAGAAGCCAGTTGCTACAGCAAGTTCTTCTCTGTTGAGCATCTCATTTTAGCTCCAGAGCAACCCCACAAGGCAGGTGCTTACTATCTGTACTCTATAGAGGAGGTGCCATTTTGGATGGTCCTTAAGGATGGGGAAGCCCTCCCAGGCAGAGGAG
>NW_027632887.1:0-46302 GCF_902686455.1 Sciurus vulgaris | reverse complement strand
AGAGAACTTGTGCACAGAGGCTGAACTACTAGAGGCAAAGCTCAGAGACGACTAGCTCACAGAGGCCTTGCTAACATAGGCCTTACTCAGAGGCCATGTTCACAGAGGCCTTGTTCACAGAGTCCATACTCACAGAATCAGGGCTCACAGAGCTATGCTCACAGAAAGGACAAGCTCACAGATTCCATGCTCACAGAGACCTTGCTCAGAGAGAAATTGCTCACAGATGCTGTGCTCAAAGAAGACTTGCTCATAGAGGCCATACTCATAGAGGCCGTGCTCATGGAGACTTGCTAAGAGGCCGTGCCGCCAGAGGACTTGGTCACAGAGGCCATGCTCACAGAGGCCGTGGTCAGAGGCTGTGTTCTCAGAGGCCTAGCTCACAGAGGACTAGCTCACAGAGGCCTTGCTCACATAGACCTTGCTAACATAGGCTGTGATCGCACAGGCCATGCTCACAGAGGCCGTGCTCACAGAGTCCTTCCTCACAGAGGCCAAGCTCAGAGAGGATGAGCTCACAGAGGCCTTCCTCACAGAGGCCTTGATCATAGAGGCCTAGCTCACAGAAGCTGTGCTCACAAAATTGTTGCTCATTGAGGCTTTGCTCACAGAGGCCGAGCTCACAGAGGCCTGGTCACAGAGAGCTTGTTCACTGAAGGCTTACTCACAGAGGATGAGATCTCAGAGGAATTTGTCACAGAGGCTGAGCTCACAGAGGGCTTTGTCACAGAGGCCATGCTCACAGAAGCCAAGCTCAAAGATGATGAGATTGCAGATGCCTTGCTGATAGTGGCCTTGCTTACAGAGACCTTGCTAACAGAGGCCGTGCTCAGAGTCTAAGCTCACAGAGTCCGTGCTCAGAGTCTAAGCTCACAGAGTCCATGCTCACAAAGACTGTGCTCATAGAGGCCTTGCTCAGAGACAATGTGCTAAAAAAGCCTTACTCACAAAGCCTTATTCACAGAAGCCAAGCTCAGAGAGGCCGAGTTCACAGAGGCAAAGCTCAGAGAGGATGAGCTCACAGAGGCCTTGTCTCAGGCCAAGCTCAGAAAGCACAAGCTCACAGATTCCATGCTCACACAGACCTTGCTTAGAGAGGACTTGCTCACAGCCACCGTGCTCACAGAGGCCTTGCTGACAGAAACTGTGCTCTTGGAGACCTTGCTGACAGTCCGTGCTCACAGAGGCCAAGCTCAGAGAGTCCATGCTCACAGAGGCCATGCTCACAGAGGCCTTGCTCATAGAAGCCACGGTCTCAGAGGCTGTGCTCAAAAAGGACTAGATCACAGAATCCATAATCACAGAGTCTGTGCTCACAGAGGCCATGCTCTCAGAGGACTAGATCACAGAGGCCTTGCTCACACAGGTTTTGCTCACAGACGCCTTATTCACATCTGCCTTCCTCAAAGAGGCCATGCTCACAGAGGCCTTGCTCACAGAGGCCTTGTTCACAGAGGCCTTGGTCACAGTAGCCAAGCTCAGAGAGGATGAGCTCACAGAGGCCTTGCTCACAGAGGCCTTGTCTCAGGCCGAGCTCAAAAAGGACGAGCTCACAGATTCCATGCTCACAGACATCTTGCTCCCAGAGCCCATGCTCACAGTTGCTGTGCTTATAGAGTCCTCACAGATTCCATGCTCACAGAGGCCTTGCTCGCAGAGAACTAGCTCAGAGAGGGCTTGCTCTCATAGGCAGTGTTCACAGTGGCCTTGCTCACAGAGGACATGCTCGCAGAGGCCTTTCTCAGAGAGGCCAAGCTCATAGAATCAGAGCTCACAGAGGCTGTGCTCACAGAGACCTTGATCTCAGAGTCCATACTCACAGTTGCGTGCTAATAGAGGCCATCCTCACAGAGGCCATGCTCACAGAGGTCTTGCTCACAGAGACCATTCTCACAGAGGTCTTCCTCACAGAGGCTGAGCTCACTGAGGCCGAATTCACAGAGACTGTGCTCACAGAAGGCATTCTCATAGACGCTGAATTCATAGAGATCGTGCTGACAGAGGCCACTCTCAAAGAGGCTGAGTTCACAGTGGCGGTGCTCACAGAGGATGAGCTGGCAGAGGCCGAGCTCACGGAGGCCAACCTCACAGAGGCCATGCAGAGGGGTCGGGAGTGCAGTCATGGAAGGGTGTTCCCCAAGATTGCGGGGTGAGAGCCAGGCAGTGATCAGTGTTCACAGAGACCCAGCCTCCAAATGCTCCCTGAACCCTACGGCACTTTGACCTTAACAGCATTCAAGGGCACAGGCGCAGCCACTGTTTAATTGCATCTGAAGTTTCAGGGGCCTTTCTGGTGTCGCATGCAGAGAGAGATTGTTATCTAGTCTGCAGCTCCCAAAATCCCCGGCCTAGCGCCCTGCACCTAAAGCAGCGGTTCGTGGGGGTGTAGCTCGTGTCTGAGTGAAATACCCCAAAAGTCCCTCCAACCTCCCAGGAAATACAGCCAGGTGGCTCTGTATAAGCAATCCTTGGTGGCCACAGGCACGCATGTGTACACTAATGGGGCTGAGCAGTGCACTGTCTGCATGACAGAGTTGAACTGAACCTTGACCTGAGTGCAAGAGTAAGATGACCACAGGGTCTGAGGAGCCACGTCTGAGCTGACGGCACACAGTGCTGGTGACACACTGGGAGTTTCGGTGTCTAACCAAAGACCAGGAAGTGCTCTTCCTTGTTCCCTGCCCTGGCAGGAAGTGGCACGTGGGCCTCAGTGAGGTAGCTGTGGTCACTGCCAGTGAGATCGGCTCCCTGAGGGTGGTACAGTCCCCTGGCCATGTGTTCCCTGCAGCAATGGCTCCCTCCTCCTGCTAAGGGTCCCATTTAACCCCGGACATAGGGCTCAGCAAGAAGGCTGTCTACTCCATCTGCACCAGACGTTCAATCTACATTCAAATACTCTCCCACCCCTCCCACCAAGTTTGCTGCCCATCTCTGGCACAAGCTACTGTTTTCTGACCACTGAGGGTTTCCTGCCCACCATCCTCCCATCTCATCTCCACACAGGGACTGGAAATTGTCCTGGAGCACAAATAAGACCCTTCCCCATGGCTCCCAGCCCTCCGACAGTCTTGCCAGCCATCAGGCTGACATCCAGTCCTTTAAGTGACCTGCAAATCTCATCCTAAACACCTCCATCTCCCCTGATACCTGCCACACACAGATCTGCCAGCTGCCCTCAGGGACTTATATTCCCAACTCCCTCAAGTTCCACACACAGGACATTTGCCCATGCTGTCCTCTGCTCCTGGACGGCTTTTCCTCCAGGTCTCTGTGCAGGTGACTTCGTGTGCGCTGACTTTGTCAGCTCAGCCATCTCCTCCTCAGGGGCTCCCCTTAGCACACTCAGCCCAAGGCAGCCCCACTTCAGAAGTCATGTGAGTGAGTATTCGACATGATCTTGTCTTAATTCATGGCTACATTGCCCATCTCCCCACTAAAAAGAGGAAGCATCTCCCCAGGCCGACCACAGTGCTGTCACAAACTAGCCTCATGACACAAGCGTGTGGGTGGAATAAGTGAATGAAAGTGGCTGTGGAGGGCTGAGAGGGGTCTTCCTTGCTTGGAAAACTTGTAAAAGAATGGGCCCAGCAGAATGGGAGATCAGGGATTGCCCCCAGTTTCAGAGGTGAAGGGCACAATGCATGGACCCTGGCTCATGGCCTGCTTACCTGCAGCTGCTTGAGGGCTTTCTGGGCTTGCTGTCTTCCATTACTCCACAAATCCAAACACCGTGGAAAGCAGCACTCCTAGAATAGGATCCCACTGTGAGAGGGAGCATGGAGTGAGCCAGGGCTCGGTTTTGGATCCTTTACAGTTCCCTTTCCAGCCCCAACATGGCCACAGCTCCAGGCTTGCCGTTTACAACTAGTTGCCTCAGCAAATTCGCCACCAAGTTTCACTATTAATTACCAGATGATTGATGTGATAATTAAATTCCTAATACGATCCCGGCTTCATGAGGGAGGAGAACTGACTTGGGGCTGACCACTGTTCTCCAGCAGGAGCCTCTACCTGGACAACCCTGCCTCTGTGTGGCGTCACGAGCACCCAGGTCCGCCTCCTGGGGGCGTTTCTGACCCTTGGATCTGGCTCCTGGATTTCGGGTCTAAAGTTCTGACAGGGAGGTGAAGGTGCCCTCGCTCTGCCTGGTTCCCCACTCCAAGGTAACAGGAGGTCAGAGGGCAAGAGCAACAGCAGCCTCTCCAGGGGCACTGCTTCCTGACAGTGTGTGTGTGTCAGGTGTAGAGGAGTAATGCTAGGGAGTCCCACGGGGCACCCCAAAGCATAAGGTCTCTAACTGCACCTCTACCTCCCCTGAAGAGCCCTGTGTGCTAGGGAACCTTGTGAAGAGCCCAAACGTGGCTCAGAACTGCAGGGACAGGCAGTCCTGTCCCATGGTGTCTCAGTCTGCTCTCTGAGCAGAGAGCTTTTGTTTGGGGGCATAAGGCTGTGGGCAGTGGGCTGGTGGCGTCTGCACCTGAGTGTCAAACATACTGCTGAGAAAGAGGAACTCACCCAGCCTCTGACACGGCAGGGCCATACTGCCTGGTAGGTCAGTCTCTGCCAAGAGCAGCACCTGGGCTCTGGGCCTCGGTGCCCATGGGATCAGCCCACAGGAAATGCTGACCTGGGACTGTGGGAGAGGGGCACATGCTGGTGCCAAGAACCCAGCTCTGCTGGCCCCCCGTGTGCCAGTTGTGCATGAGCTCTGCCCACCATCTCTCCTTGTGCCCCTCAAGGGTTAGCAGTATGATCTGCTGCTGCACAGCCACCTATGCCCAGCCGTCCTTCATGCCAGCCCTAGGCCGAGCACAGCTCATCCTGTGCACCTAGCTCTCCCCAATACCTGGCTGGATGGCAGGCTCCCGAAAGGACAGTGGACACCCCAAGAGCTGCTTCCAACACCGAAGATGGGGTGGCAAGGTGCTGCTGAGTGCTCGCAGGGGCAAGGGCAGGCTCCCAGAGAGGCAGTGTCCCTGTGGCCTGCTTTATCTGCTGCCATGGTAGCCGGAGCAGACAGAGGCAAGGGACCTCTAACTTCACACACAGAAGCATCTGCTTAAAACCCTTGGTGGTTCCCTACCAGGCTGTAGTCCAAACCCCTGCAGGGCATAAAAGCCACTTCCTAAGCTGGAAACTGCCTCCCTTTCCACCCCCTGCCTTGGCCTCTGCCACCAGGCTGCTCAGCCTCCCTGCCTCTAGGCCCACTCTGACTTGAAGAACCTGCCGCAGCCCTCCTGGTCCTGTGCTGAAGCCACCAGCTCACATGTCCCCCAACTACTGCAGGTACCTGGGGACAGGGATCACATCTCTGGTGCTCACTGCCTGGTGGCCCAGGCCAGTTAGGGAGTGAATGAGCAGCGATCACTCGACGCGTGCTGCACCCTACCATGTCCATGAATCAAAGGGCAGCTGCACGGGGTACGTGGCTGTGATAAAGGACAAAGGATATGTCCTTGCTCATGTTCTCCAGGGAACCAGGGCATGAATGAGGGGAGGCCAGGAGCGTCAGAAAAATACATGGAGCTGAAGGGAGAGGCCAAGTGGTCTCTGCCTACCCACTAGCTAAGCCAGGGAGGTGGAGATTAATGACGTGGTGGAATGATCTAGAAGTTCTACGTATGGGTCATTTCCCTTGTAACTGAAGTGGGAAAGCCCACAATTAGTCCTTCTTGCTGCGTCTGGAAGGAGTGGGGAGGAGGGAGCCCCAGGGTGCTGATGGTACCCTGCCTGCCCACCAGGTACACAGCTCCAGGACCATGTGACAGCCTGCGAGGCTCTGGACACATGGGCCTCTTTGCACAGCAAGAGACTCCAGAAGAGAGGAGGGGCTGTTTCAGACAAGCGTGCCTGCCCTCCCCGCTCACAGGTACGATTTCTTCTGGAACGACTTCCTTTCAGCCAAGATTTCCATGGGTTACCTGCTCAGCTCCTCACAGCGCCCACTTTGGAAAACACATGGAGCAGAGAGGATCATGCAGCCCCCGACTTCTGGGAGCATCCGCCACCTGCACGGGAGCCTCCCCAGTCACCATGGGACCAGCCACGGGCACAGGAAACAGGAGGCACACAGAGCTGACCCCAGGAGACTTCTCACTGTGCATGGGCCTGTGCCAGGCCCCACACCATCCACCAACCTAGTGACCCAGAGATGCCCTCAGATGGCTGAGGGCCAGGGAGCTGGCAGTTGGGATCACAACACTGGACATGCTGGACCTGGGCCTGGGTTGCTGAGCCAGGCTTTGAGCCACTGTGCAGCCTGCAGAGCTGTCCTCTCACGTATGCCCACGGAGATCCGGGGTCGTTCAGAGGTAATGAGCGATGGCCTGTCCAAATAACATGGCCAGTGTCCTGGACATCTTGAAATGGCAGTTGGGCTGCTTTCTTCCTCCACTTACAGAGGAAAGAACTAGGCCTTGGAATGGCTGAGAGATCTGCCGCAGACCCCCGAAACTGGTGTCAGTTCAGGGGCATGGAGTTTACTGACCCCAGGCCCAACCACCTCAATGCCCTCTGTGCTTAAAGCCAAAATAAATCTTAAAAAACTGTAAGTCACATTCTACGTTTCCCCTCCCTTCTCCTGTCTCCCTTTACAGCCCAGCTAAGGGACACTCCACATGGCTCTGGCTCTGTCTTCAGTACCAAAGACAGGCAGGTGCTCAGTACTGTCCACCAAGTGAGCGGTGTGCAGCAGGAGGAGCGGAGACCCTCACACACACCAGCGGCAGACTTGTGCTTCAGGCGTGGGACCCTCTACCTGGAGGATCTCACTTGTTCTAGTCAAACCTTCAAAACAACCCAATGGGAAAGTTCCACTCATGCCTCTATGGCAGCCAGAGAAACCGAGGCACAGAAAGCCTGCAGGGCTTGTCCATTAACGAGGAGCAAGGCCAGGATCTAGGCCCGGGAGGACTGACCCCTGATCATGGCTCCACACTCAGGTGCTGGGACAGGGGTCCTGTGATCTGGGTGTGCTTCCCCACAGTGCTCTAATGGGTGGGCTGTGTGAGTTCAGGATAGTGAGGCAACTTCTCTGAAGCTCCATCTCCCAGTTGAACTAGATGGTCCTGGCTGAGCCTTCCAGCTCCAGGGCCTTCAATTCTGAGGACATCCTTGAGTTGCCGTTTGTGCAACTCCAGGAAATGTTGATCCAATAGTGATGTCTCACACCATGCCAGGAGTGACAAGGACAACACAGGACCTGAGCTGGCCTGACAGGCTCAGAGCCACCTGCCTTTGAGACACTGCTAGGGTGCGCCTCTAAAACCACATCATGTGGTATCAGTGCTTCACCAGGAGCTCCGGGGCCCCTGGCCATGCTGCCTGCTTGGATCTGGGCCTCTCCAGTGCTGTGGCTGTCCTCCTACCTAGGGACAGTCATGGCATGGAGGCAGGGTCAGTGGACACTGCCTCTTCTCTTGAACCCTCTATAGAATTGCAGAGCTCAGGGGACATTTCGAAAGGAAGGAGAATCAGAGATTTCCATCCTCTGGCCATCTCCCTTCCAGGACAAGTTCACGGCTGTGAGCTGTGTCACTCATCCATTAAGCAGGAAATCGGGTGAGCGTCTATTCTGTGCCACGCTCGATTCACTGAAAGCAGCACCTCTGCTGGGGAGTCCTGGTTAGGGAGACAGGGAGCTCGCAGACCCCATCCTCTGAGTGGGACGGGCCCCTCTCCCATCCTGGCCCTGCAGTCCATGGGTTGCCATGCTCACTGGGCATCTGCCAAACCCCTGCCTGGAGCTCCCTACCCTGCCCCTCCTGCTCTCCTCCCACAGGTGCAGACTCACCCCATCCAGATGTGCCAGGTGGGGACACCCTCACTCACAAGTCTTCTGCAGGCTCCATCGGGCCACGCACAGTGGTGGCATTGACTTCTGGGCCGCTCACCACAGAAGCAGTAGGGGAATTGTTTTCAAGTGCGCTTGGAACACGGAACTCCCCAACAGCAGGGATGGTGTGCAGCAGGGTGGGCTGCCCACCACCTGAGCCATGCCGGACACAGAGCAGACGCACTGCCTGCATCACAGCCTGGAGCATCCGCCATTCCTGGTGGATACTCGCTTCCCTCAGTGTCTCCTCTGTGGTGTTGAAGGTGAGGTTTTTAATAAACAGAGTGCATCCTGGAAGGCTCTCATCTTCCTCTTCCTCCTCCTCCTCCTCCTCTTCTTCTGCCCTTGGCTTGGAGGCCTCTGCTCCTTCCTCTGCTGGCTTCTTACCCTCTGGGGTCTCACCGTCAGCCACTAAGCCCATCAAAAACAAACAACCCCATTAAGTAACATCTACCCACCAAAGCCAGGGCCTAAAGCATGGAACGCTGTACCAAGGGGCTCTGCCTACATGGCACAGTCAAGAGGGACAACAGGCATCAGCAGTGAGAGAGCCAGGAAGAGAGACAAAGTCCCACCATCTGCCCCTGTTGTATTTTATTTTTTGGACTGGGGATTGAACCCAGGGACACTTACCCACTAAGCCACATCCCCAGTCCTATTTGGTATTTTATTTAGAGACCAGGTCTCGCTGAGTTGCTTAGCATCTCCCTTTTGCTGAGGCTGGCTTTGAACTCAAGATCCTCCTGCCTCAGCCTCCAGAGCTGCTGGGATTCCAGACATGTGCCACCATACCCAGATCCTGCTCTGTTTTAAAGAGAATATAACAGATCTAAACCTAAAAGCTCCAGATACAACTAGGCCACACTCATTTTAACTTCAAAATAAATTATGGAAACTATGTTCTTGAACCATGAACCTAAGCAAAATGTTATTTTTCCTTAAAAAACAGCACTTAGTGAACTTTGAAACTGAACCGCATCTTAGAGTTTTGCAAAAATTACAGAATGGGAAAACAGAACATTCTAAAACCCCTTGAATATGGATTTCAAATACCCCTTGAAAGTGCATGTGTATCAAAGTGGTTTTGTCTATACACAAGGAAGTTATATTGTTTTGTAATAGTGGAAACTGGGAAAACTCACCACAGAGTCACAGACAGACCAGCAAGGCCACCGAGGCTGGGATAGTAGGTTGCCACTGAAACAATGTGCTGAGGAACGCTGAAGGGTGCTGACAGACCCAGGGAGCTGAAGGTGAAGACGAGGAAGGTGGTGCATGGTTCCGTCAGACTGCTCAGGCACGGAAAGCGTGCATGTGCATGCAGCCATGGGAACAGAGGGCAGGGGCCTTGGCCACTTCCGCAGCAGCAGATCCAGGTGGCTCCACCAGTACCTGTCACCATCGCCCCTGCACCTCGCCCTCTGAAGGAACAGGTTCCAGGGAGAGGGAAGGCGAATGTAGCCTTGCCAGTTAGTGGTGGTGCCCATAGGTGCAATGGGCAGAAGGGGCAGGGCCATGGGCGATCAGGCAGGGCCCAGTGCGGGCGTCTGCCCCGGTGAGGGTGGTGGATGCCTTAGCCTCAGGACCACTGGAGAAACCCTACTTTAGGGAAATATGCTCAGTTTTGCTTAACCTTCCCAGTTTCACCAAGTCCCGAGAGCTGGGCCTGGGGACAAGACCCTTCCCCAGAAAAGGCTCAACAGCTATCCCATAGCCCCAGGGAGAGGATTCCTCACCCCAACCCACCTTGGTGCTGAGCAGGTGGCCTCCCTGCCCCAGACTCCAGCCCTGCCCCACAGGCTGGCAAAGCTCCTGAGGTCCCGTGGCCCAAGAGGAGCCCATGGGCTTCTCCCCAGCACGCTTTCCTCCAACAGCTCCACCTGTGCATGGCCTAAGGGGGTTTCCGGGTGCTCAAACCTGCCCTGCACTGTCACACCAAGCTCCTGGGCCCTGTTCCCTATCTCTTGCTTGTGGACTGAAGCTTTCCAGTCCTGATTAGGTGTCAACTGCTAGCCAGTGAACAAACCTTTCAAGCCTCACAGAAACAGCTAGTGACTGAGCTGGATCCCTCCCAGCGCCCAAAGGACACCTCCAGTCCTCCAGCTTCCTGGGTCCCAGGCCACGAGGAGGAAATCTACATGCAGGCTTCCCCCACCCAAGAAACAACCAACAGACCCAGCAAGGGACTACAGGTGTGGGCATTGATACACAGAAACCCACTTTCAAAGGAGAGAGGAGGAAACAGCCTACCAAGGACACAGCAGCTCAGACTCCAGGTCCTGGAGGAGAACTTCAATCAAAGTGAAAGTCAAGGCCATCAGCAGGAAGACCCTCTGGGTCTCCTGGTCATCCTGCATCTCAGAGGTTGAAGGCCAAGGAAACAATGGGCAGTAGATCTCCTGCCACATGCCAGGACCTCAGCTGGTTGCCTTGGCTACCTGGCCTCATGCACAACCACAGAGACCACATCACACACACAAACAGGTGGAAACGGGAGGCCTCGGGAACATTCCAGCCTCCCATCATTAGATGCCAAGCAGTTTCAGGAAGGCAAGACAGGTTCCCAGAAGACTGACAGAAATTTATAGAGGGGAGAGTGTTGGGGATGATGGTGTTGCAGAAGGTTCATGGCCAGTGCAAGGGGTAGCCTCTCCTCGGCAACAGCCAGCTTCTGCCCCTAGGGAGGCCAACTCGGTATGGCCAGAAGTTCAGAGTTTTGAAAAAAAGCAGAAAACTCAACTTTACATGGGAAAACCCAGTTTCGCAACCTAACTTGGCAACCTAACTCAATGGCACGAGGCTTTTGTGCCAGGCAGGAACTGGTTAACCAACCAGCAAGCAGATACTCCCTCTTGCTCAGAGACCTCTGTCAAAGACTGACCACCTTCCCTGCACTGTCCCAGGGGCCTGCTGGGGTTCCAGGAGTGGGAGCCCAGGGCACTTGGCAAGGCGGAATTGACTCCACCCGACCCCGGCCCAAGAGCCTGGTCAGGTGGTCGCAGGCACTGCCTGGGGGGTGGGGTTTGGGTTTAGTGAGAGCCGAGCTGAGCTGAGCAGGCTGGGTCAGTGGGCACCTCAGGAACTGTGCTCAGGAACGGTCCCTCCCCGGGCAGGTCAGCTGCTCTCAGCCCCGTCCAGGGAGGGGCACTGGGAAAAACAGCTGGCTGGAGAGGAAAGCCGTGTTCCCATGTGCCGGGCCTTTCCCCAACAGCGCAGGCTGGCTAGTTCCGGAGACGTCCACGTCCTAAACCTTCACACCCACAACAACATCCCTGCCCATTCAGTGCCCAGATCCTGAAATGCTATGAGAAGAGGGCATGGCAGTCTTTAGAGATCTGCTGACCACGGGGCCTGGAGACAGAGGTCAGGAGGGGCAGAGCCATGGGACACGCATGTGGGAACACAAGGCTGTGGGCCTGTACCGCTGGGCTCTGCTGTGTACCATGCACGCAGCCTGGGCCAGTGACAGAGCCACCCTGCCTCCGCATCCCTCCTGCAGCCTGGAGTAAAACCACACACACACACACACACTCCTGCACTATGCTGAACTGTTAGGAAAAACAAGCATCTACTACTCATCCACAGGCCTGCTTACTATCACCTGTCGTTGGACAACAGAGTGGCTGCCTTGCCAGTGGCCTCTCGGTGTCTGCTCCCACTTTGCCAGCTCCTTTGACCTCATCCCTGACCCTGCTGGCCTCCTCGCTGATGCTCAAGGCTGCCAGAGCCATGCTGACCACAGGCCCTTTGCACTTGCTACCTCCTGGCCCAACCAGCTCCCCTCCTGTCTTCCCAGGCCTCGTTTCTGCTTGCCCAGTGTCAGTCCAAACATCCTGCCCTCAGACAGGTCTTCCTGGTCACACTAGTAAAAAAGGCCACCATGTCTCTGGTGTCCTCTTTCCAGGGCCCCTAGCCTGTTCTGAAACCACCTTCCTTACTGGTTGCATCTGGGTCCCCAACTAAAGGGGAGTTCACTGAGGACAGGACAAAGCCTGACGCAGTCATCCCTGCACCCCCAGCACTGGTCCAGAGAGGACACACCAAAAACATCTGCAGATGGCCAACAAGCTGAGTGCTCCAAGGGAGCAGTGGGGACAGGCAAGGGCTCAGGCCTCAGGGCTCACAGCTGCAGGGCACATCCTCACGCCCTCCACATGTGTGACCTCTGGAGGTCACTAACGCCGGGGCTTCCTCTTTTCCGTATGTGAGTGCGGACCGTGGTCGGAGCTGCCTGCAGGGTGACTGCGAGGTGAACATCAAGGGTGTGCGACAGCCCCTGGGCCCATCCAACACCCCAGGAGCAACACTGCACCATGAACACTGCCCCTGGACCCTGCATGTCCAGCTGGCCAGGCTGGCACCCAGGGGAGCCCATGATCCCCTCTGAGGGAAGGTGGCTGCAGGGGAGCTCAGCCCTCCTCCTGCAGGTTCCAGGCCAGACATCTGTGTGCAGGGGACAGTGTCCCTCCTGGCCCTGAGGACAGGCAGTGCCACACAGCTTTATTATCGTCAGGCCGTGCCACTCCTCTAGGCTCCTGTGCTGCGGCCACCAGCAGACAGTTATCAGTTGCAAGCAGCTTTCCAGGACCCTCACATCTGGAGCCCTTTATCTGGAGGTGAGGGTCTTGGTTGTGGGGAGATAAAACACGCTGGTACCTCCCTGGAGACTGGCAGAGAGCAGAGCAGAGCGCTGCAGAGAAGCACGGTCCCTCCCGCTCCCCCTGCCCAGCCCCAAACACAGAGCCTGGGGCCTCTGGGTCCCCCACCTCCTGTCATCCTGAGGAAGCTTCCGGAACAATGTGAAAAGGGTGGGTGGGGTGCCACAGGGGAGAAGGCACAGCTCAGGGGACCAGGGACTGGGGACTGTGCAGGCAACAGAGGCTCCCAGAGGCTCCCAGAGGCTGCGGCAAGCCCAGCGGGGCTAGACAAATCCCAGCTCTGAGGCCTCCTGTCAGTCAGTGAGCAGACACCAGCCCCTCCAAGCTGCAGGACTGTCAGGACCCTCAACACTAACCTGAGCCTGGGGACAGAAAAGCGTTCTAACAGGGTCCAGATACTGGTGCCGAGGACACTGCTCGTGCCCCAGAGCAGGCCTGCGCCCAAGGCCCTCTTCAGATATGGCCATGACCAGCCCAGGAGCTCCTGGGAAGTCTGGGCCATGTCTATTGTGGCCACCTGGAGAGCAGCGGCAGAGTTACAGACGTGGTCAGCATGGCATATCCCCTGTCCTCAGGGGGGTGCGTGGGTGCCACCCTCACTGTTCAGGGCCAGAACCAGCCTGAAGGGAGGCAGCTGGCCCAGCCCCAGAGTGGGCACGGGACAGGGACCCTGCCCACCATCACTGGCACACATGGCCCACTCCCCAGAAGCAGCACCTCAGTGTGAGAACATGGAGAGCTTGGCGCCAGCAGGCAGGGAGCGGGCCCCCCTCTGCCCTGGGGCAGCACCCTCTCCGCACTCCCAGGGCCTGGCACTCCACAGGGTGCATGGTCAGCAAGGCAGACGAGGAGCCTGCTTGAGAGGGCACCATCTAGTTCAAATGAAATCAGCCCAGCCAGATGGAGGCAGACTCCCAAGGACCCAAGGAGGCACCATGCCCGATGTGCCTGTCCCCCTGGCTGTGCCTGAAGCAGGGAGGAAGAAGTCAGACCGGAGCTGTGTGCAAGCCTCCTGACCCCACCAATTTGTGTGCTTGAGAGGAGGGTTCAATTGGGTCAGAAATCATTATCCAGGTTCATGTGCAGCAGCAGAACTGAAAGCCATGGTGGCTGGCAGCTACAGGGCGATGGCTGCTTATGGACACAGGAGGACCCCATGAGAGGAGAAGTCCAGGAGCACAAGCAGGGTGGAAAGGACCCCACCACAAAGCCAACCTGGGTGGCACCAAGGAAGGACTGGAAAGGTTCACGCCTTTCACCATCCACCTAGCAGATGGGGTGCACTCCATCTGCAGAGCGAAGGGATGGGCAGAGAGTGAAGGGATGGGTGCAGCTTCCAGGCCAGTGGGTCACAAATGCCCTTAACAGACGGCCAGTCCTGAAGACCCACAGGCACGCGGATGTGAGCCGCAGGCATGGAGGAAGTGCATTTCTAGCCCGCTGCTCCTCTGATGAGTGACACTCAGCCCTACACCTCCCTGAAGCCCAACCAGGCAAGGCCACAGATTCAAACCTTACAGGGGTGATCAGAGGCCCCATCACCCTCTGTTTTTTTTTTTTTTTTTTTTGCCATGAAACACTTTTTTTGTAAATATATGAGGACAATGGAGATGGTAGACAAGGGGCTTATCTGTTTTTAAGAGGAAAATTCTCATTTTAGTAAACTGAGCAATTGGTAACCCTTTGTGTGGTGGGCCGAGGGGTAGAATCTTAACACCTGGGTCAAACAACCCAGTCCGCAGGAGGCTCCTGAAGGTGTCTGACTACAAGGTGTGGTTGTGGGTCCCTGGGGAGCTGCCCGTCTCCTGGGGCAGCTGTGGGTACGAGGTGGGTCTCAGTTCTCTGGCATCCTGAAAGGGGTGAAGTCCAGGAACATGCCAGGTCCTGCAGTCTGCACAACAGTCCTGACAAGGAACACTTACCCTGCTCACATGCCCACTATGTGGGTCAGCCAGGGGGCTGGGACCGCCCAGGCCAGTGTGGCCCACCACTGCTCTTTCCTTTCCTTCCTGTGCAGTCGCTGGACACCAGGGGGACTGTGCCACATGCAAAGAGTGCTCTCCTCACTGCTGTCAGCTCACCCCACCAACGGAGCAGGGATGCTTTCCTGGCTGTTCTGAGCATGAAGAGATCTAGGTCTTCTTCCCTCACCCGCAGCTTCTACCTTACACTGTGCTCACAATGCTCTATTTGGTACCAGGTATTGAACCAGGGGTGCCTAATCACTGAGCCACACCCCCAGCCCTATTTTATATTTTAGAAACAGGGTCTCACTGACTTGCTTAGTGCCTCACTAAGTTGCTGAGGCTGGCTTTGAACTCACAATCCTCCTGCCTCAGACTCCCGACCTGCTGGGATGAGCAGTGTGCACCCCGTGCCCGGCTCTGATGCTCTATTTTTCAGGGATGTTTTACACACCTATACAATTAGAGACCGAAGTCCGTTGGAGTGCAAGATGAACAAAGTGTTAAACCCGTGACCTGATGAACACTTCCGTGCTGCCCTGCTCTCCTCCCACATAGATCTGTTCTTACCCATTTGTGGCTCCACCACGTTCTTTTCTGTAGATTTTGCTGGTGCCTCTGGTGCTCTTTCCTCTGGGGCTGTGCTGGAGAAGATGCCACCTGGAGCCCACTTGAGATACAGTGGGACATGGTGGAACTGCAGAGGCAAAAGTGCCAACCTGTGGGACTCCATCTTGGGACCTGGCTGGAGAGGGACTCAGTCCCACGTGCAGATGAAGAGCCCAAGGATCAGAGGAGATGGGGGCTCCCCAGGGCAGAGGAGCTAGAAAGATAAATGCAGCCCAGAGCCCCAAGAGAAAAACACTCTGGCCCCTGGGCTGTGTTTCAGGCTGCAAAGGAGAGCCCACGCCTCTGCTGCCTTGCAATAGTGTGGAGTCAAGGTACCCCTGCATTTTCTCTAGTCAGAGGATGAAAGGGGGAGTGTGACAAGGGGAAGAACTGCTAGCAAGGGGTGGTTCCAGCAGGAAGTCAGTGTGGTCACCCAGAGAAGCGCTCTTGTTCTACACACGCATTCAGAGGCAGTTTCTTAACTAAGGAGACACAGATGTTGCTAATGGCTGCCTCAGTAAAAGGTGCTGGGAGCTGCAGGGCAGGGTGGAAGGATACTTGTAAACTTGGGCCCTCTGGGACTTGTTTCAAATTTCACAATGCGGTGCTCACAAGTTAATTACAATCAGAAAAAAAAAATAAGCAGTCAGGTGCTGTGGGGCAAGCGTGTAATCCCAGAAGCTCTGGAGGCTGAGGCAGGAGGATCGCAAGTTGAAAGCCAGCCTCAGCAACTGAGGGAGGCCCTAAGCAGCTCAATGAGACCATGTCACTGATAAAATATAAAAAAGGGCTGGGGATGTGGCTCAGTGATTAAATGTCCCTGGTTTCAATCCCCAGTAAAAAAGAAAAAAGAAAAAAGAAAACTCATGCTCAGGAGCCAGACTGGGGAGCAGAGAGTTAGCTATGCCACTTCTGAGCTGGGTGACTTTGGGTCACTGGGCCTCGGTTTCCCTATGTGCAGAAGAGGGATGCAGCCTTGCCAGGGCGGGCCCTTCGCCACCCTTCACCTGGTGATGATTCCTTCCCACAGCAGCAGGAGGAAGGAAGAAGGACATCTGTGGTGCTGGCACCAGCACCTGTCTTGTGGGTCAGGAGCTCACTGACTGCCTGGCAGCACAGTGGGCAGGGCCCTAGCTGGGGACGACCACAGGGGGGCAGCAGCTTTGGAGAAATGACCTCCGCACCTGCAATGCCTGCCCTGAGGATCACTGGGGGACCGTGGTCTGCAAAGCATTAAGTCGCTGGACAAAGTACTCGTGGTGGGTTAAATGGTGGCTCCCCAAGAGACAGCTATGCCTCCACCCCAGAATCTAAGGAGACGGCCCATGCAACTGTCACCAAGATCCCGAGGTGGGATGTCCTGTGTTATCTGGGTGGGCTGTAAACCCAGGAGGAGATTTGGGACCAAGAAGGCCCAAAGAAGGGGCACAGGCGGGTGTGAGATGGTAGTGATTCAGGGAGACGAGGGACACCAGGAGCCCAATGATGGCAGAGACAAGGACAGGTCCTCCCCAGAGTTCTCAGAGGTGCTGGCCCCTGGACTTGGACACCTGCCTGCCTGCTCTGCCACAGGTGACTTTCTGTTGGTCTAAGCCAACATGCCGTGGCTATAGATATTCTTAAACAGCCCCACATAGAGAACTGACTTTCAGCTTATCACGGTTACAGGACAGCAGAGAAGCAGACAGTGAAGGCTCAAGTTAAGGCAGGAAAGGAAGCCAGGGAAGGCAGGGGCAGGGCAGGGGGCAGGGCGGGGTGCTTTCTGCAGGTGCACTGCCGGAGGGTGGAGCTCACACTGAGGGCCCTCCCACAAGCCAGCTCCCTCTCCCCTGGGGCAGCCCTACCTTGGAGTAGGCCAGGTTTCAGAAGTCCCTGCACACCTCCAGGGGCTCCAGGAACTCCAAGATGGCAGTGACACCACCCTTGGGCAGCAGCACTAGGCCCAGGCTCCCAAAGTGGCCGAAGGTCTCCCGCAACTCAGCTGCCAGGGTGCCTGCAGGGAGGTTCTTGGCCAGAATCACGGTCTTGCTTCGCTCTGCTGTGGCCTGTGGAGAGCACAGGACTCATGAGAACAGCAGCAGGGTTAAGTCTGACACCATAACTGTATGGGGCCCCAGGGGCCAGGTGCCTGGGAAGCAGACCCAGGAGGCGCCACCCTCTCCAGCAGGCCACGTGCTTTGGGCAGCTCTGCTGAGGGGTCAGCTTCCAGCCCCCCACTGAGTCATGCAGAACCTGACAGTGAATGACCAGCCTGCTGGACCTCCCAGGTGCCCCAGCCGCTGCTCCACTGATCAGACTGGTATCTCAGTGTGGAACTGCAGGCCACCTGCTGCCACCAGCGAGGAGAAGCCCCAGGAGCAGCCTGACCCTGCGAGGGGCAGTGGAGCAGTGAGCCCTCAGGTTTTGGTTCCAGTCACCACAGGGCCTGTCAACACACCCCGTCCCCTGCTCTGCAGCAGCCACCAGTTGGGGCCATCAGAGTCCGCAGGGAGGGCAGTGGGGATCCATCTGGCTGAAGGAGTCCAGGTTGACCCCATTGTGGAGGAGGAAGCGCTGTACCTCTTGGACCAGCTGAGTCTCCCGAGGGGCCACACGGACAGCCTCGCTGCCCTTGGTCTCCTGAGGGAGGGAGGAAAGGAGGCCCGCGGCGATCAGGTGGACTGGATCTACTCTCTCCAGCCAGCAGCTAAGCAAACCGAGTGGAAGTGGGTTCAGCGGTGCCCCTCACCCAGCCACATCCACCTGAACCCCTCAGGCGCCCTCTCCAGCCACAAGTCCCCGCACCTGCTTGGGCTCTTCCACTTCTCCAGAGTGAGCAGGTCTGTGGCTACTCTTGCAGCCCCTGGGGGCTTCTACAGGGCTGACCCTGACCCCGACCCCTCACACCAAGCAGCCCTTGCTCTGTAACCTCCCCCACCAGCCCAGGCTCTCCTCTCTCCACCTGTCTCCACTAGGAGACACTAGGAGGCTCCAGAAGGCACCAGAAGGCTCTAGAAAGCAGGACCCTGTCCCAGTACTACGAAGACCTGGTGCTCGGGGCACTCGTGGCACCAGAGCCACTGCGACTGTCCCTTGTCCTTCCCTCCAACTCAGGTCAAGCTGCACTGCCCAGCATGGCAGCCATGACCCACTGGGCACCTGAAGCATGGCTCATTCAAACCCACGTCCTGCTACGCATGGAATTCAGTGCCTGGCTGGGAACGAGGGAGGAGAAACACCCTGTGACTAAACTGGGCACAGCGAAGTGACGATCCCTCAGATGCGTTAGCTGAAGAGGGCATCTGTTAGAATTAATTTTCCTGCTTCTTTTAAAAACGTGGCCACCAGGCCATTCAGTTACACATGGGCTTGCCGTCCACCTTTACAGACAGGCTGGCATCCAGTGTCTTGAGGAAGGGCAGAAGACCATGGAGAAAGCAGCCAATGGGCAGAATCAAGGGACGTCCCTTGCCACGTGGCTGAAATATGCTCCTGGTTTTGCCCAGAAAGAACTCCACAGGGGTCCAGCCCTGGACAGATTCACCAAGATGGTCTGCAGACTCGAAGCTCGCAAGTCACGGGCCACTCACGTGGTTCCACACTTGGTTCTGCTCTTTGTTTTTTGTTTTGTTTTAAACAAAACAAAAACTTCAGAAAATAAAACGTCAGTATTGAATAATTTATTATTAAAAAAAGGTCAAAAATAATCAGAAGAAACAAAGAAGGTCCCTTAATCATGATAAAGGGAACAATTCAACAAGAAGATAAAACAATAGTAAATATTTATGACAAACACTGGGGCACCTAAATATATAAAATAGACACTACTTGAATTAGACACAGGTAGTTACCAGTAAATAATAGTGGGTGATTTCAACACACCTCTCTCACCAATAGATAGGTCATACAGACATAAACTAAGTAAACACTCTTTGACCTGAAAAATATTATAAATCAAATGGACTTAACAGATATCTATAGAATATTTTATCAAACATCAACAATATTTTACATTTTCTTCTCAGTGGTTTATGGAACCTTCTCCAAAATAGACCATATTTTAGGCCACAAACTATTCTTTGCAAATATAAAATAATTTATATAATTACATGAATTTTATCATGGAATGAAATTAGCAATCAAAACCAAAAACACCTTCAGAAACTATATACACATAGAGACTGAGCAATACACTTTTGATTCATGAATGGGTGATAGAAGAAATCAGGGTAGAAATTAAAAATTTCTTAGACTCGTTGAGAATATTGATACAACAAACCAGATTGCTCTAAGATGCTATGAAGGAAGTTTTAAGAGGAAAGTTTTTAGCTATGAGTGCCTATATGAGAAAATCAGAAGATCCCAAATAAACAACCTAATGATGCATCTCAAGTCCCTTGCAAAAGAAGAGCAAACCAATTCCAAAGCCAATGATATGAAGGAAATATTTAAGATCAGAGTGGAACTCAATGGGATAGAGAATTTTTTAAAAATACAAAGAACCAATGAAATTTAGTTATTTGTAAAGTTAAAGATTGATAAACTGTTAGCCAAATTAACCAAAAGAGAGAAGACCCAAATTAACAAAAATTAGAGATAAAAAGGACAAATCACCACAGGCATCATAGGAATCCAGAGGATCATTAGGGACTGTTTTGAAAACTTATACTTCAATAAATTGGAAAACCTAAAAGTAATGAATATGTTTCTAGACACATGGAACCTGCCAAGATTTAATCAAGAGAATGTAGAAAATCTAAACAGACCAATAACCAACAATGAGAGAAGCAGTAATAAAAAGTCTTCCAACAAAGAAAATTTCAGTATCGGTTTCTCAGCTGAACTCTGTGAGATCTTTAAAGAAGAAGTAATGCCAATACTCCTCAAATTATTCCATGAAATAGAAAAGGATTGCACACTTCCAATTCATTCTCTGAAGTCGTATCACACTCATACAAAAACTAAGTGAGGATTTATCGAAGAAAGAAAACTACAGGCTAATATCCCTGATGAGCTCAAATGCAAAAATACTTAATAAAATATCAGCAAATCACATTTAAGCAAACACATTAAGCAAATCACATTAAGCAAATCATAAAATATTAAGAACACTGCACACCATAATTAAGCTGATTTTATCCCGGGGATGCAAGAATGCTTTAACATATGCAAATCAATAGGTGTAATTCATCACACAAATACAATTAAGGGTCAAAATTGCTTTGTCATCTCAATAGATGCAGAGAAAGCCTTCAACAAAATTCAGCATTCATTTATGATAAAAAAAAAGACACTGAAGAAATTAGAAGTAGAAGGAAACTACTTCAACACCATAAAGGTTGTATAGGACAAACCCAAAACCAACATCAAAGTGAATGGGGAAAAACTGAAAGCATTTTCTTTAAAATTTGAAACAAGACACGAATGCCCATTCTTACCATCCCTATTCAATAGAGTACTAGAAAGGAAGAGTACTTAGAGGAGTCTCATGAAAATTAAAGGGAAATCGTTAGAGGAAAGGGCGAGAGCTAAGGAGGAGGGGAGGAAAAGGGACAATACTGGGGAATGATATTGGTCAAATTATATTGTTATCATGTACAAGTACAAATATGTAAAAACAAATCCCATCATTATGTACAACCATAATTGAACAATTAAGATATAGAAAAAATCCACTGGTATATATAAAGTAGGTACTTTTTCTGCAAATTTTTAATACATATTTAATCATGCCATTCCACTGGAGTAAGTCAAATCATCCCATAACAATCCTAGAAAAAGGCTGCAAACACTACATGTAAGGAATGTCAACGTAGACATGGATAGACAATCCTGTATCTCCATATGCTTCCAAACTCTACACTCTGGTAGAGTTTGGAAGCATATCTCTCCATTTATTTAATTAAAAAGATATTTTTTTCATCAGAATTTTGTACTTTTCCTCATATAAATCTTATACATATTTTGTTATGTATTTATTTGTTATGTATTTATTTTAACTAAATAAATGGAGAGACTGGAATTCCCATTCTCAGTCATAATCCACTACTAATGGTTCATTCATGGAATAGAATATACTTCTGTAGCTTTACTTACACTACTCCCTCTACCTGGACTCACCGCTTTTGTCCAAATAATAAAGTTACCTTTTTATCGATACTCAATGCCAGGTCAATTAATCTAGAATATCACAAACTCATACATGGATGCTGTCTTGATCAAAATTCTTTCATTTGCAAGTAACAAATCATTTAAATTGGCTTTAAATGGGCAAAATATTTTGAATAGACACTTTACAATGAAGATGTATAGTCAATAAGCACAGTGAAATCAATTAACATAATATAGCACATCAATAGGCTAAAATAGAAAAATCACACAATCACTACATCAATAGCTGTAGAAAACTCATTTGATAAAATTCAGTTTTCTTTTATGATGAAAATTCTCAATAACAAGGAATAGAATCAAACATCCTCAACTTGATAAGAAGAAATATATTCAAAACCTATGGCTAATATCACACTTAATAGTGAGAAAATCATTGTGTTCCCACTAAGATACAAAACAAATCAAGGATGTCTCCTCCCTCACCACTCCTTCTCAGCATTGTACTGGAAGTCCCAGGTAATGAGATGAGACAAGAGGAGGAAGCAAAATGTATACAAAAAGGAAGAAATATAAAACTACTTTTGTTCACAGATGATATGGTCATCTACAAAAGAAATCACAAAAAATCAACAAAAAAATCCTGGAACTAATAAGTGATTACAGAAAGTTTCCATGATACAAGGTTGATATTCAAATGTAAATCAGTTTCCTATACACCAGCAATAAACAAGTGCAATTTGAAATTAAAATCAGAATATTATTTACACTAGCACCCCAAAAATTAAATACATAGGTTAAACTATAACAAAATATGTATAAAATTTATATGAGGAAAACTACAAAATTCTGATGAAAAAAATATCTTTTTAACTAAATAAATGGAGAGATAATCCATGTTCATGGACAGAAAGACTGAATATTGTGAAGATGTTAGTGCTTCCCAAATTGATGTATAAATTCAGTGTAATCCCAATCAAAATCCCAGCAATTTGGGAAAACTGGAAATCCATATGGAATAAAATGAACTTAGACCTCTATCTCTCCCCTTGCACAAAACTCAGCTCAAAGTGGATCAAGGACCGAGGTATTAGACCAGAGCCCCTGAGCCTCCTAGAAGAAAAAGTAGGCACAAATATCCATCACGTCAACTTAGGAACTGGATTCCTCGACAAGCCTCCTAAAGCATAAGAAGTAAAATTAAGAATCAATAAATGGAATTGTGCCAAACTAAAAACCTTCTTCACAGCAAAGGAAACAATCAATAAATCAGCAAAGGAACTGAACAAACACTTCACAGAAAAAATATGAATGGTCAACAAATATATGAAAAACTGTTCAACATCACCTGTAATTAGAGAAATGCAAATTAAAACTAAACTGAGATTCCATTTCACTCCAATCAGAATGGCAATTACCAAGAATACAAGTAATAATAAATATTGGCCAGGATATGGGGGAAAAGGTACACTTATATATTGCTGGTGGGATTGCAAATTGGTGCCAACACTCTGGAAAGCTGTATGGAGATTTAACATAAAACTTGAATAGAACCACCATTGGATCTAGTTATCCCACTCCTTGGAATATACCCAAAGGACTTAACATCAGCATACTACAGTGACACAACCACATCAATGTTTATAGCAGTTCAACTCACAATAGTTAAACTATGGAACCAACCTTGGTGCCTTTCAACAGATGAATGGATGAAGAACATGTGGCACATATACACAATGGAATATTACTCAGCCATAAAGAAGAATGAAATTGTGGCATTTGTCAGTAAATGGATGGAACTGGAGACTATCATGCTAAGTGAAATAAGCCAAGCCCAAAAAACCAAACACTGAATGATCTCTCTGTATGCAGATGCTGACTCGCAATAGTTGGAGTGGGAGGGAGAAGCAGTTCACCAGATTGGACAAGGGGTTAGTGGGGGAAAAAGGGAGGGATGGGAATTGGAAAGACAGTAGAATGAATCAGACATAACTTTCCTATATTCGTATATGAATTCACAAATATTCTAACTCCACACCATGTACTACCACAAGAACGGAAAGTTATACTCCATGTATGTATGTCAAAATACATTCTACTGTCATGTAAAACTAAAAAGAACAAATAAAAATAGAAATAATCCCAGCAAGTTATTTTGTAGATATTCACAAGTTAATTATAAACTTTATATGGACGGGCAAAACAACTAGAATAGTCAACAGAGTATGCAAAGAGAATACCAAAATCAAGAGACTGACAGTACCTAAATTTGGAACTTACTGTGAAGCTACAGTAATCATGAAAAATAGGTATTGGCAAAATATTAGACATTAATAGAACAGAATAGAAAGTCTATAAAAATAAAGTAAAATAGACCCACATAATATAGTCAACAGATCTTTGGCAAGGGAGCAAAAACAATACAATAGAACAAAGACAGACTATTCAACAAATGCTGCTGGTACACCTGGAAAAGTGAATCTATACTCTCTCAAAAATGGATCATGGACCTAAATATAAAATGCAAAGCTATAACACTCCTACAACACAACATAGGAGAAAATCTAAAGGACCCTGGATGACTTTTTAGACACAATACCAAAGACTCCATTTACTATAGAAAGAATTGATAAGCTAGAATTCACTGAAATTAAAAACTTCTTCAGAAAACTTTACACCAAAAACATCAAATAACCCAATTAATAAGTGGGCAAATGAATTTAACACACAGTTCTTGAAAGAAGAAATACAAATGGCCAATAAATATGTGAAAAAAATATTCAACATCATTAGCAGTTAGGGAAATTCAAATCAAAACTACACTGAAATTTTATCTCACACCAGTCAGACTGGCAGTCATCAAGAAAACAAATAATAATAAATGCTGGAGAGGACGTGGAGAAAAAGGAGCACCACACTGTTGGAATGTAAATGAGTACAACCACTAATGGAAATCAATATGGAGTTTCCTCAAAAGACTAGGCCTGGAACCACCATATGACCCAGCTATACCACACCTCAGTATTTACCCTGAAGAATTAAAGTCATCGGACTACAGTGACACATGCATACCATGTTTACAGCAGCACAATTCACAATAGTCAAACTAAGGAACCAGCCTAGGTGTCTATCGACAGATGAGTGGATAAAGAAAATGTGGTATAGATACACAATGGAGTTTTATTCAGCCATAAAGAAAAGTGAAATTATGTCACTTGCAGGAAAATGGATGGAACTAGAGACCGTTGTGTTAAGAGAAATAAGTAAAACTCAGAAGGTTAAGGATGAGACGGGCTATATGGTCAGCACTCATCAAGAAGAACTCAAAACTATCCCTGTTCGCTGACGACATCATTATATATTTAGAGGAACCTGGAAATTCCACCAGAAAACTCTTAGAACTCATAAGTGAACTCAGTAAAGTAGCAGGTTACAAGATCAATGCTCATAAATCCAATGCATTTTTATACGTAAGTGATGAATCTTCAGAAAGAGAAATTAGGAAAACTACCAAATTCACAATAGCCTCAAAAAAAAATAAAATACTTGGGAATCAATCTCACAAAAGAGGTGAAAGACCTCTACAATGAGAACTACAGAACACTAAAGAAAGAAATTAAAGAAAACCTTAGAAGATGGAAAGATCTCCCATGTTCTTGGATAGGCAGAATTAATATTGTCAAAATGGCCATATTACCAAAAGTGCTATACAGATTCAATGCAATTCCAATTAAAATCCCAATGATGTACCTTACAGAAATAGAGCAAGCAATTATGAAATTCATCTGGAAGAATAAGAAACCCAGAATAGCTAAAGCAATCCTCAGTAGAAAGAGCGAAGCAGGGGGTATCTCAATACCAGATCTTCAACACTATTACAAAGCAATAGTAACAAAAACGGCATGGTATTGGTACCAAAATAGACAGGTAGATCAATGGTACAGAATAGAGGACATGGACGCAAACCCAAATAAATACAATTTTCTCATACTAGACAAAGGTGCCAAAAATATGCAATGGAGAAAAGATACCCTCTTCAACAAATGGTGCTGGGAAAACTGGAAATCCATATGCAACAGAATGAAATTAAACCCCTCTCACCCTGCACAGAACTCAACTCACAATGGATCAAGGACCTCGGAATCAGACCAGAGACCCTGCAGATTATAGAAGAAAAAGTAGGCCCAAACCTTCAACTTGTTGGCTTAGTATCAGACTTCCTTAACAGGACTCCCATAGCCAAAGAAGTAAAAGCAAGAATCAACAACTGGGATAGATTCAAACTAAAAAGCTTTCTCTCAACAAAGGAAACTATCAGTAATGTGAAGAGAGAGCCTACAGAGTGGGAGAAAATCTTTGCCTATCATACTTCAGATAGAGCACTAATCTACAGAATATATAAAGAACTCAAAAAACTCTCCACCAAGAATACAAATATTCCAATCGACAAATGGGCTAAGGAAATGAATAGACACTTCACAGAAGAAGATCTACAAGCAATCAACAAACATATGGAAAAATGTTCAACATCTCTAGTAATAAGAGAAATGCAAATCAAAACCACCCTAAGATTCCATCTCACCCCAATTAGAATGATTATCAAGAATATAAGCAACAACAGGTGTTGGTTAGGATGTGGGGAGAAAGGTACACTCATACATTGCTGGTGGGGCTGCAAATTAGTGCAGCCACTCTGGAAAGCAGTGTGGAGATTCCTTAGAAAACTTGGAATGGAACCACCATTTGATCCAGCTATCCCACTCCTTGGCCTGTACCCAAAGGACTTAAAATTAGCATACTACAGAGATACAGCCACATCAATGTTCATAGCTGTTCAATTCACAATAGCCAGACTATAGAACCAACCTAGATGCCCTTCAGTTGATGAATGAATAAAGAAACTGTGTCATATATATACAATGGAATATTACTCTGCCATAAAGAATGATAAAATTATGGAATTTGCAGGCAAATGGATGAAATTGGAGAATATCATGGTAAGTGAGATAAGCCAATATCAAAAAACTAAAGGACAAATGATCTCACTGATAAGCGGATGAGGACATATAATGGGGGGTAGGAGGGGTTAGCGTTAGGGTTAGTGTTAGGTTTAGGATTAGGGATAAGGAGGGTGGTAAGAATGGAGGAAGGAATGACTGTATAGAGCAAAAAGAGGGGTGGGAGGGATGGGGGGAGAAGGGAAAAAAATAACAGAATGAATCAAACAACATTGCCCTATGTAAATTTATGATTTTTAATAAAAAAAAATAAGCCAAATTGAGAAAAAAAAAAAAAAAAAGAAAAAGGGTAAGGATGATATGTTTTCTTTCACATGCAGAAGCCAGGGAGAAAAAGAAAAAGAAAGATGGAAGCTGATCTCATGAAAATTCAAGAGGAAAGGGAGAAGAGGGTGGAAGAGGGGAAGGGAGTGAGGCAATGCTGGGGAGTGATATTGGCCAAAATAAATTGTCATGTTGTGTACTGTGTTCGTGTGTGAATATGTAACAACAAATCCCATCAGTACATAGGACTATAATGCACCAATAAAAAATGGTGGGGGAGTTTCTGCTCTATGAAGAACCGTTCTAGGAGAATGAGGAGATAAGCTACAGACTGGAAGACAATATCTGCAAAAGTCACAACTGATAAAAGACTGTTACACAAAATACACAAATGTCTCTTAAAACTGAACAATAAACAATCTGATTTTAAAATGGCTCAAAGAATTTAGCAGATACCTCCCAAAAGATACACAAAAGGCAAGTTGCATATAGAAAGATGCTCACTTCATAGGTCATAAAGGAAACGCTAATGAAACAATAAAATACCACCACACACCTACGAAAGTGGCTAAAATCTGGGACACCAACATCGCCACATACTGGCCAGGTGTGGAGTGATGTCCTCTTAGTCACTGCCAGTGGACATGCAAGAGGGTAGACCTACTTGGCAAGACAGTCTGTGAAACTTACACAACTAAACATTCTCTTTCGATCCAAGAACTACACTCATTGATAGTCACACAAACAGCTGAAAATTATGTCCACACAAAAACCTGCACACTGATGTTCGTAGACTGATTGGTAAACCTCTGAAGATGTCCTTTGATAGGCAAATGGATAAAACTGCAGTTCACAAAAACAATGGAACATTATTCAGCACCAAAAAGAAATGAGCTATCAAGACATAAAAAGGCATTGCAGAAATTTAAATATGTATTACCAAGCGAAAGAAGCCAATCTGAAAAGCCTATGTACTATTTGATACCAACTCTAGGACATTCTGGAAAAGGCAAAGCAATGCACACTGCAGAAAGGTCAGCAGTTGTCAAGCTGATGGGAGAAGGAAGGAATGAAAAGGCAGAGCCCAGAGGGACTGCGGGTGGTGCAGATGTCCTGTTTAAAACTACAATGGAAGGTACAGTCATTGTACCTTTGTCAGAACTCACAGAATACACAACATCAACAGTGAACCCTACCAGGCACAGTGGCACATGCCTGTAATCCCAATGACTTGAGACTGAGACAGGAGGACGGCAAGTTCGAGGTCAGCCTCAGAAACCTACTGAGGCCCTAAGTAACTTAGTGAAACCATGTCTCAAAATAAAATATAAAAAGGACTGGGGATGTGGCTCAGTGGTTAAGCAACCTGGGTTCAGTCCCCAGTATGAAAGAAAGAAAACAGAAAAAAAAAAGAGTGGGGGAGGGGGAGGGAGGGAGGAAGGAAGGGGGAATCCTTCCTGGCTGGGGATGTAGCTCAGCGGTAGAACACTTGCTTACCATGCACAAGGCAGATTCCATCCCCAGGACTGAATAAAGAAGAAAGAAATGAATCTCATACCCTATGTAGACTGTGGACTTTGGGTGAGAAGCATGTGTCAACACAGATTCAGCATCTGTAACAAATGTATCACTCTGGTAGCAGGTGCTGACACTAGGGAAGCTACCTCTGTGCTGGAGCAGGGAATATGTGGGAAATCTCTTTAATTTTGCAGGGAACCTAAAATTGTTCTAAAAGTTAGTCTTTAAAAAAATTAGGAGATAAAGCAAAATGAAATTATGTCATTTTCAGAAAATGGATGGAACTAAAGACCATTGTATTAAATTAAATAAGCCAAACTCAGAAGGTCGGGGTGGTAAGTTTTCTCTTGTCTATGGAAGCTAGAGAGGAAAAGGGGAAAAAAGGGGGGAGCTCATGAAAATCAAAGGCAAGGCTGGTGCTGGGGCTCAGTGGTAGAGTGTTTGCCTGGTATGTGTGAGGCACTGGGTTCGATCCTCAGCACCACACAAAAATAAACAAATAAAATAAAGGCATTCTGTCCATCTACAACTACAAAATCTTTTTTTTTTTAAATCAAAGGGAGATCAGTAGAGGAAGGGACCAGAGGGTGGGAAGACAGGAGGGAAGGGGAGAGTACTGGGATGTGTTACTGGCGAAATTATATTATTTGTAGCAAGTATGAATATGTAAAAACAAAGCCCATTATTACATATACCTATAATGCTTCAATAAAAAATGTGGAATGAAAGAATAAAAATTATAAAAGTTTTTAAGAATTTTTTAGAAAGTAGGCAAATCAAAAGATACCAGATCAAAAAGTAAAAACTCTATGATTCCATTCACATAAAACCCTAAAACAGTAAAACAGGAATCTCTGGTGAATTAAGTCAGAAAGTGGTTGACAGAGATAAGGTAGGTAGAGGGAAGATTGACCAGGAAGAATCACAAACAGTGACCTTCTGGGATAATGGAAATATTATAGATCCTCTTCGGATGGTGGCTGATCAGGTTATGGACTTATCAAATTAATGTAAATAACAGCTCAACAATAAACTGGATTTTTAAAAGGATCCCCTCCATGGATCCATAAATATATACACACACAACATTCTTCCTATAATTTTATCATATTCCCAGACCTCAGGGGTTCCCAAAATACAGATTTGGAACCCCTAGATTACCAGGTGTGGTGGTGCATGCCTATAATCCAAGCAAGTTCAAGACCAACCTCGGCAACTTAATGATGTTCTAAGCAACTTAACGAGTACTTGTCTAAAATTAAATTACTTATAAAGCCTTTTACTATCTCACATTCTCTGAAGAAAAAAAATCTGAAATATAATGCAGTCAGAGTCAGTGGGAAAAAGACTCCCAAATCCTGTCACTTGCATGTCACATGTAAAGGAAGAAACACACTTATCTTTCTTGAAAGTCAACTTCAAAGGTCAATGTCTTCATTGTGACTTGGTGGAGCAGATGGGAGTCAGGGAACTCATCAGGACACTGGACTGGAGAAGTCTGCTAATCCATGGACTTGCACCGTGAGGCAGAAGCCCTCGCTCACAGCCTCAAACTTATGACCAGCAAGCTGAAGAACCCGAGCGGGAATCTGGGGACCAGTCAGGCCAATGGTCTGCTTTCCAAGATTAGCACACTGAGTCCTGAGGAGAAGGAGAGGCTTAAACCCAAACAGCAGGTTGAGAGCAGAGCCTGGATTAGAACCTTGTCTTACAGGACTCAATTGTCAGAGACCTTGCTGTCGTGTTTGGCCAGTCTATTTTCTAGGACCTTCTTCTTCCTCCCATTAAGCACGAGGTTGTAGCAGAAGTTGCTGTGCTCACTTATGTAACCCACCTTAGCTGGCTGACATTTTATGTGCCCAGATGTGAGTATGGACACATGTTATGCAAATCTGTCTTTTACAGAGAGAGAAAATGAGAAGGGTAATAGAGAAGCAGGAGGAGATAGGAAGAAAGACTCCATGCTGTATTAGATACCCACACTACACAGACAAACTTAGGAGCTGCTGGCAGGGGCCACAGTCAGCCCCATCATCTGGAAAATCCACAAACCAGAGGTTCCCACAGACCAGAACTGCTGATTGGCCTCTGAATTCCCTCATTGAGCCTAGAGGGGTTCAAAGAGAATTGAAGGAGATGATTAGTGCAAAAGACCATAAAAAGGATGAAGGGAAAATCAAATGTAATGGCAGCATCTAAGATGAACAAAAAAAGAAATACCTCTGAAGATGAGACTCTTTATCCTGAGGAAAGGATATCTGAAAAGATATTACTACACAATTATTCATATTAGCAAAAACCTGGGAATCAGCTAAATGGGAGAACTGTTAGATAAATTTTGATACAGCTCTGTGATAAAACATGACATAAATATTAACTATTCTGTTCTAGAAGCATATTTAATGATTTATTCATTGCTTCTAATATAATGTTAGGTAAAAACAGCAGAATTCAAAACTAAGTAAAACATAATCATTTCAATTTTATGAAAATACAGCCACCTATTTATATTTAGATACACAGAAAAAAAAAGACTGGAAGGAGCAACAGTGTTAACAGATATTTATCTGGGGTGAGTCGGATTGTGGTTTTGTTCCAATTGGTCCCTGTTTACCTAAGAGAATTAAGGACAGAGAAAAGCAACTTATCCCACTTCTACCCAATCCACCCCATTAGATTACATCCCCTGCGTTTTAAGTTTCTTGAAGAAGGGACTTGTCCCTCACAGTGACGGGGAAGGAAGGGTTCACACCAACCTCGTGTCCTCCTGAATGTGTACCACTGGTCCCCGCAGGATGTTTTCAAGCTCCTAAGCACGGCTCTTCAGGACATATGGGGATTGCAAGATCATCACCCTTCATAATTCCAGTTTGCCTTGCTGCTGGGATCCTGCCAGAAATTCTTGTTCTGGAGAAACCCCAGTGGTCAAAGTGGCTCTCAGGGTGCCACCTGATGAAGTATGTGTGACCCGTAGCACCCCTGCTGTCACCTGGGCTTTGTTTTTTCATGATACTCACCTTGCTAGGCTCATCCCTTGTCTCCCTGTCATAAACTGTCTCTGCAGAAGCCGGGTTGTGGTTTACACTGGTCATCACTCAGAAGCAGGTTAACACTCAAAGCATTGAACAGCCTGATCCAAACACCCACCATCCACTTTTGTGCCAATTAGAACAGGCACAAGCAATAGGTCTGGAGCAGTGTTCTGGTGGCCCTGGCTATGCTTGACATTAAACTTTTGATTGCTGAATCAGAAGAAGGGCCAGTGAGGTGGTCCTTGGAGAGAGACAGGATGGAGGGAGTTATGGGGAAGAAGCACTGGAAACTCAGAGCAGCAGCAATTACAAACTGTATGGATTTAATTCAAATTTTAATAACAAGTATGGTCATACAAGGGTACGGGCCTACCCGCAGACCTGGGCAGAAGGAGTTTCTGTCCTGGACTCCACATTTTAACAAAGAGGCACCATTTTTGTTGCTGTGACAAAATACCTGAAAAAAATAATTTAGAGAAGGAAAGGTTTATTTGGGCTCACAATTTCAGAGGTTTTAGTCCGTAATTGCTTGGCCCTGTTGCTGTGGACACCTATGGTGAGGCAGAGAATCATGGTGGGGATCATGTGGCTACTTCATGGTAGCCAGGAAGCAGAGAGAGCGGAAGGGCCCAGGACAAGATAGAGTCCCCAAGGGCACACTCCCAAGGGCCATGCCCCCAACCAGCTCCCATCTCCTACAGTTCCATCCCCTCCCAATACTCCATTCAAATTATGAATGTACTGACAGATTCATCCACTACTGAGGTTGGCGCCCTCCTGACCCAGGCATTTGCCAAAGGCTCCACCTTTGAACATTGCTATACTGAGGCCCAAGTTCAATGCAGGAGTCTTTGTGGGACATTCCATATTCAGACCCTAAACACCGCCCACCAGACCAACTCCATTCAGCTCAGGGAAGCAGGACTCTTTTACTCTAGTCCCCCAACAGAATGGGACTGCACCCAGGTGTCAGGAGGGCATGCAGGTCGTGCCACTGCTGACCTCAAGGGTGGTCATTCAGCTGTCAGGGGGATTCATATGGTGGGAGTGCTCAGATTAGAGAGGAGACAATTCATTAATTTTCCACAGCCTTCCACAAAGATGGCACAAATGTGATCGATCCTCAAATAACCTAATATCATTTCCCAGCAGTGCTGAGTGTCTCTGTGACATATTGAAATGATTTTCTTCCTGAGAGGATTATCTTCTCCACCAATGGGCTGGCCCCACACATTTGAACATGATCACTGAACACCTGGCAAGCAGTGCCACCCCACGTGCAGTTTAATAATTCACATTCCAATCCAATTACCACGCTTCATACATAAGTGCTTCTTAGAATCATCATTTCCCAAGCAAGCAGGGTTCTTCAAAGGGAAATTCCAATGGTCATCTTCCAGGTATGGGCATGCTCCTCCTCTCTCCTTGCTATTAATGCCAGGTTGTATGAAGATGTCTAGCCATGCCTCAGCAGAGCTGTGTCACCCCTGCCAGACCTTTCTGTCTCCGTAAGACATTCCCTGTCTCTTCATCAAAATGCAACTGGTCTTGGTGTTCAGGAAGCTCTGGGATCTGCTGAGTGTCTAACTTATTACACATTCATCTCTGACTTCTTATTGGAAGGGAATTTGAAGGCATGAAGAACATCAGGCAGACAGTGGACTGTGTGGCTTTGGGTATGTTCATGACCTCTTTCCTGGTTTCTAAGTCCTGATTGTTAAACTGGGAGGGTCCCAGTAGACCAAGAATTCTCAATCTGCAGAACATGGGCAGGCTTCAGGGAGTTTAAGAACGAGGCTAACAGTGCAGTGGGGCAGACCCATAATCCCAACTACTTGGGAAACTGAAGCAGGAGGATGGCAAATTCGAGGCCACCCTGGACAACATAGTGAGACCCTGCTTCTAAGGAAAAAATAAAAAGGGCTTGGGAATGTAACTCAGTGACAGAGCTCCCCTGGGTTCAGTCCTCAATACTGGAAAAAAGAAAAATAAGGATAAATTATATGCAGAGAGTTGTGTGTATAGGGATATTTGTGTCTTCAATTTCTATGTGGAGACTAAGGTAGTCCCAGGGACACAAATTTCCTATCAACTTCAAGGCAGAACAAGTGACCTAGCTAAGGTGATTGGCCCTCTCTATTTCCTGGTTAAAGTATTGGTTTGGGGATAAGCATGTGTCTAAACTTTACACTCAGATCAAATATTATGGCATTTGCCAGCAATGCAGAAACAGAGACACTCTTGACAGATACAAATGTTAAAAATGAAGTGTCAAAATCATCCACTGGTCATCTTGAAGCCCACAGGTGATCCACTCTTGGGATGAAACTGATGATAGATGAGAGACAGAAGAAATGACAGTATTGGTGAAATTGTTCAAGTGCTAGCTCAAGCTTCACCTGATCTCCCTAAAGTGTTTAGTTGTGTGAGTCAATGAATGTTCTCCATTAAGATACTTTGATTAGGGCTTTGTGTAACTTCAAACTACAAGTCACTTAAATGATGATATGTATACATGTTCTGAGAAAAAGTCATAGTTTCTAGAAGATTCTTGAAAAAAATCTGACCTTAAAAAAAAAAACTATTTAAAAATCCTTAAACTAGAAAATTTTCTATGGTTCCTTACAGCATTAAAATTCTGCAATCTCATGAATTCATGGAGTTCTGAATTGTTTGTTTTACTGGTAATATATAACCCTTGCCATTTTAAAAAGTAGGTTTTTTTTTAAATAAAGTTTTTTTTTTTTCCCATTACAAAAGAAATACATGCTTATTATAGAAACACTTGAAAGCTATATGGAGGGGAAAACAAACAAGACAACACCCATAAATATTTTGGAAATTTCCCCCCAAACTTTAACATTTTCTTAGGGAAGTCCTAAAATAGGTGAGCTGACATGATGCGAATGATTTTGTATCGTGTGTTCACTTGACATCATAACACAATGCTCCATAATCCCCACGTGATAACAAACTCTTGGAAAACATCATTTTAAATGGCTTCTCAACATTCCGTGGAGCTGAGATTCCATACTTGGCTTTAGGATTTCCGAGGTCGGGTAGGATGAGGTTATTTCCAGGTCTTGTGTGTGTGCTCTTCTTTTTCCTCTGGTAACCAAAACTATTCACTTAAGGAAAGGGAGGAGCTGCCCTCCGTAGAATGTCCACTTCTACAGCAGACCAGGTCGAGACCGAGGTGGCAGGACAATCCTGTGGTCCAGGAATCCCTTCCCAGCCCACAATGCAGACATCCCTTAGGGGCCCAAGCCAGCCAGGGAGAAGAGGCACCTCCCTCCATCTGGAGGCTTTTCTTAGAAGACTGCTTCTTAGAGGCTGTGTTCCTAGCCTCCTCCTGGAGGCGGATGGATGCCCAGGGAGGTGGGCTTGGGAATAAGCCCCCTTTCTCTGGGCTAGCTGCTCTGTTCCTTGAGCTATAAAAATGACATTCAGCAGGAGCAGGTGCTGGGCTAGGTAGCTCTGGCTTTCTCTGTCATGGATGAGAAGTCACATTCTGGGGTTGAACTGTAAGAAATGCTTTTAATCCCCAGCATCAGTTTGATCCCTATGAAGGTGATACATCTGTACCCTCCCTTGGGCTTCTGTCTTATTTTTCAGTTGGTTCAAGATTCTCTTAGCCAGGGTGAAAAAAATAAATAAAATGCGTTGGATTTATGAGCATTGATCTTATAACCTGCTACTTTACTGAATTCACTTATGAGTTCTAAGAGTTTTCTGGTGGAATTTCCAGGTTCCTCTAAATATATAATCATGTCATCAGCGAACAGGGATAGTTTGAGTTCTTCTTTTCCAATTCGTATCCCTTTAATTTCTTTGGTTTGTCTAAGTGCTCTGGCTAGAGTCTCAAGAATGATGTTGAATAGAAGTGGTGAAACAGGGCATACCTGCCTTGTTCCAGTTTTTAGGGGGAATGCTTTCAGTTTTTCACCATTTAGAATGATATTAGCCATGGGCTTAGCATAAAGGGCCTTTACAATGTTAAGGAATGTTCCCACTATACCTATTTTTTCTAGTGTTTTGAGCATGAAGGGGTGCTGTATTTTATCAAATGATTTTTCTGCATCTATTGAAATAATCATGTGATTACTTGACTTTAAGTCTATTGATAGGGTGAATTACATTTATTGATTTCCTGATGTTGAACCAACCTTGCATCCCTGGGATGAAACCCACTTGATCATGGTGCACTATCTTTTTAATATGTTTTTGCATGTGATTTGCTAAAATTTCTTGAGAATTTTTGCATCGATGTTCATTAAGGATATTGGTCTGAAATTTTCTTTCCTTGATGAGTCTCTGTCTGGTTTAGGTATCAGTGTGATAGTGGCTTCATAGAATGAGTTTGGGAGGGTTCCCTCCTCTTCTATTTTATGGAATACTTTGAGAAGTATTGCAATGAGCTCTTCTTTAAAGGTTTTGTAGAACTCGGCTGAGAACCCATCTGGTCCCGGACTTTTCTTTGTTGGTAGGCTTTTGATGACTTCTTCCTATTTCATTACTTGAAATTGGTCTAATTAAATTGTGTATGTCCTCGTTTGGTTCGGGCAATTCATATGTCTCTAGAAAACCTGTTGATGTCTTCAAAATTTTCTATTTTGTTGGAGTATAGATTTCAAACTAGTTTCTAATTATGTTTTGTATTTCACTCCTGTTTGTTGTTATATTTCCTTGTTCATTCCGAATTTTAGTGATTTGGGTTTTCTCTCATCTTCTCTTTGTTAGTGTGGCCAAAGGTTTATCAATTTGGTTTATTTTTTGAAGAACCAACTATTTATTTTGTCAATTTTTTGTATTGTTTCTTTTGTTTCAATTTCATTGATTTCAGCTCTGAGTTTAACTGTTTCCTGTCTTCTACTACTTTTGGTGCTGGTCTGTTCTTCTTTTTCTAGGCCAACGCATTTTTATACATAAGTGATGAATCTTCAGAAAGAGAAATTAGGAAAACTACCCCATTCACAATAGCCTCGAAAAAAATAAAATACTTGGGAATCAATCTCACAAAAGAGATGAAAGATCTCTACAATGAGAACTACAGAACACGAAAGAAAGAAATTGAAGACAACCTTAGAAGATGGAAAGATCTCCCATGTTCTTGGATAGGAAGAATTACTATTGTCAAAATGGCCATACTACCAAAAGTGCTATACAAATTCAATGCAATTCCAATTAAAATCCCAATGATGTACCTTACAGAAATAGAGCAAGCAATTATGAAATTCATCTGGAAGAATAAGAAATCCAGAATAGCTAAAGCAATCCTTAGCAGGAAGAGTGAAACAGGGGGTATCGCAATACCAGATCTTCAACAATACTACAAAGCAAGAGTAACAAAAATGGCATGGTATTGGTACCAAAATAGAAAGGTAGATCAATGGTACAGAACAGAGGACATGGGCACAAACCCAAATAAATACAATTTTCTCATACTAGACAAAGGGGCCAAAAATATGCAATGGAGAAAAGATAGACTCTTCAACAAGTGGTGCTGAGAGAATTGGAAATCCATATGCAACAGAATGAAACTAAACTCATATCTCTCACCATACACGAAACTAAACTCAAAATGGATTAAGGACCTCGGAATCAGACCAGAGACCCTGCAGATTATAGAAGAAAAAGTAGTTCCGATCTTCAACATGTCAGCTTAGGACGAGAATTCCTTAACAGGACTCCCATAGCACAAGAAATAAAAGCTAGAATCAACCACTGGGATAGATTCAAACTAAAAAGCTTTCTCTCAGCAAAGGAAACTATCAGCAATATGAAGAAAGAGCCTACAGAGTGGGAGAAAATATTTGCCACTCATACTTCAGATAGAGCACTAATCTACAGAATCTATAAAGAACTCAAAAACTCTACACCAAGAATACAAATATTCCAACCGACAAATGGGCTAAGAAATGAATAGACACTTCACAGAAGAAGATCTACAAGCAATCAACAAACATATGGAAAAATGTTCAACATCTCTAGTAATAAGAGAAATGCAAATCAAAACCACCCTAAGATTCCATCTCACCCCAATTAGAATGGTGATTATCAAGAATATAAGCAACAACAGGTGTTGGTGAGGATGTGGGGAGAAAGGTACACTCATACATTGCTGGTGGGGCTGCAAATTAGTGCAGCCACTCTGGAAAGCAGTGTGGAGATTCCTTAGAAAACTTGGAATGGAACCACCATTTGATCCAGCTATCCCACTCCTTGGCCTATACCCAAAGGACTTAAAATCAGCATACTACAGAGATACAGCCACATCAATGTTCATAGCTGCTCAATTCACAATAGCCAGACTGTGGAACCAACCTAGATGTCCTTCAATTGATGAATGGATAAAGAAACTGTGGTATATATATATACAATGGAATATTACTCAGCCATAAAGAATGATAAAATTATGGCATTTGCAGGTAAATGGATGAAATTGGAGAATATCATGCTAAGTGAGATAAGCCAATCTCAAAAAGTGAAAGGACGAATGATATCGCTAATAAGTGGATGATGACACATAATGGGGGGAGGGAAGGGTTACTGTTAGGGTTAGGGTTAGGGAGCGGGGCAAGAATGGTGGAAGGAAGGACTGTATAGAGGGAAAAGGGGTGGGAGGGGTGGGGGGAAGGGAAAAAATAACAGAATGAATCAAACAACACTACTCTATGTAAATTTATGATTACACAAATAGTATGCCTTTACGCCATGTACAAACAGAGAAGCAACGTGTATTCCATTTGTTTATAATAAAAAATAAAAATAAATAAATAAATAAATAAATAAAAAATAATAATAAAAAAACAGATAAAAAAGAAACCACTGTGGAGTTTGAGGATTCTGTTTAAAGGGCTGTGTAAAGTGATTCTAACCACCCTATGAGTTACTTGGCTCAGTTTCTGCCCCATGTATACACTCTGCATGCATGCAATCAACTCTTTCTCTCTTGTTCATCTGCTGCATAGGGATGTAATTTCCAGGACCTCAACCACAGAACCTAGGGAGAGGACATTTTCCTTCTCCTTCAGAACTGTTTCAGGAACCAGCACAGCAGAAATCAATTTCCTTCCTCCCATGTAAGAAAAACACCTCGAGGAAAGAATCACTACAGTTCACAGTTAGGCCAAGAGAGGCAGGTCAAGTGTCACTGACGCTCAGTCCCATCTGACACAGGACACCGAGGCACAGTCCATCGGCAAGGATGAGGGGTGTCCTGAGAGCTGTGTGTGTCTTTTACCATAGCCCAGGTCAGCTCTGACCCCACAGGGAAGAGGTCATGCCCTGGCTGCCAACACTGGATGGCCTCCGTCACCCCTGCTCTTCACTCATCCTACTCACATCCCTCAGTCCCCAAACGGAAAAGAGTGCTTGTCTTTCTTCCTCTAAAACCAAAAATTCACTTTGACACCCCTTACAAAAAGTTGGAACTCTTGAGGTTTGTTTTCAAGAAAACAAAATCCATGGTTCTGGGAGATTCACACCGTTTTCTATTAGTGCATTCTACTTATACACAGTAGTGGGGTTCACTGTGACATCATCATACAGTCATGGAATAGAATGAGCTCCAATTCCCTCTCCTGGGCTTCCTACTTTAGTGGGCTCTCTACTACGTATTTGGCCTTTAATTAGTGCTTTATAGGTATGCATCAAAGGTGGAATTCACTGTCGTATATTCATGTACGTAGACAGCACTGTTTTGACAATTTCTTTCCACACAGGGGATCCTTTGAGTAGAGGAAATGAACTGAGGGGGAGGAAGGAGGAACAGGAAGAGGGAGGAAAGATGGATTGCGTTGGGGAGGTTTTATCCCAAGGGAAGAAAACTGAACTGCAGGCTTATGTGTTCAAGTGTGTAAGGAGAGTTCACTGTAGAACGAGGAAACATGTCCCTCCCCAACAGGATCTTAAAGCACCAATCACCATCGTGTCCTTGCAAGGACACCAGTTATGTAACAATGTAACTGGCAGCAGGTATGGACAAATACCTGCCAAGATTCCTCTCCTGCCTTCTCAGACCTTAACTGGCTGTAACTCCATTTAATTAACATCTGCAGAACAAACATCCACTATTAGTGGGACCAGAGCACTAGGTCCAATGTGGTGACAAATGTTACAGCTAAAGAGAAAATGAGTCAGGAATAACTAATTTGAGGAAGACAATACTATGTTGCTCTGCAAAAACACAAATCTTAACATTATGGTATCCCACGAGAAAAAAAAAAGGATGATTATATCTGTAAAAGATAACAGGAATTAGGCCTGAGGATGAAGCACCACCCCCTTTTTTTCCTAATTTTCAGGTGTATCTTTATGTGCCTCAAAGACTGACAAGTGTTCAGGAAAGCAAGCACAATACTGGACATGAAAAGGCATGTGAGGACCAGGCAGTGTGGCTCAGCTGCATTTCCAAATGGAACACGGGACAACCCAATCTGGAAATCCAAATTCTGAAATGTTCCAAAGTCTGCAACTTTGCAGTTCCAACATCATGTCGGAGTGGAAAACCCATACCTGATGTCTGGTTCAAAGGACACAAACTACTTCATGTACAGGACTGAAAATACTATAGAAAAGTAACCTTCCAGCTATGGGCACAAGGTGCATATGAAACAAATGACTTCATGTTTCAGTTGGGCAGCATGGTATTATGTACATGCAAAAATCCCATCATCCTAGAGAATCCAAAACTCTTCTGGTCCCCAGAATTTTGGAATAAGGGATATGCAACCTGTACCTCACAGGGAAAGGGCCAGAAGGCTCACTCTGAACTTGCAGATTAAGGTCTGTGAGAAAGAACATCTGTATTAGGACTGCTCTTATGAGTGGGCACTTGGGATGGAATAAAAAAGAAGTACCCAGAAGTACCCTCATAAGGAAAAAGAAAAGCTCAAGACAACAGAACTTAGTTCCTTTGTGATCTCCCAACGCTGAGGCACAGGATGGCCTAAGGTGACATCTTTGGGTCATCACCAAAGCCAGTCTGTCAGCACTGGAAGGCTATCCCTGTCTCTCTCCACCCACGTCTCCATTCCCAGGTAACCAAGAGGACGTGACCAGAGAACTTCTCACCTCCATCTTGCTCTTTAAGAATCCAGAAGCCTAAGCGGCAACTCACTTGAAAATTAGAAGGAGCTACCACTGGGGTGAGTGGTCAGGATCTTCTTCAACTACTAGGTACACTTTCTTCAAACTACTGTAGGTTGCTCCTCAATATCTGTAAGGAATGGGTTTTCGAACCCTTCAAAGATACCAGAATCCAAGGATGGTCAGGCTCCTAAGATGAAATGGTATGTAGTATTGATGTATAACCTGGGCCCATTCACCCGTATACTTCCAGGTTATCTCTAGATTACTCATTATACCTCATACAATGTAAATGATAAATAGCTGTATACTATCTTATGTGGGGAATAATGACAAGAACAGGAACACAGTTGAGTACAGAAGCATTTTTTTCTGAATACTTTTGATATGCAGTTGATTGACTCTGCAGACACTGAACCCCAGATACCAGGCTGAGGACACATACCACCTCCCCACTACGCAGACATGCTTCTGCACACCCACGTCACAACCACGTCTCCTCTGCTTCAACATCCTGCACACCAGCCCCACGACTCCAGCTCCTGACCCTCCCACAACAATAGAGCCCCTTCCTTTCTCCCAATTTTCCTGTTTCTCTCATTTGCCCTCCAGTCCATGCCACAGATCCTGCTAGCAATGGGAAAATCCTGCACTTAGGCTGCTACAAGCAACTCCAAAACTACTTTGAAGATCAGAAATCCAAACTCAGGTCTGTAGGCATGAGTGTTATTATCTCTACAAAAGTCTGGCGAGTTCCTCAGAGCCTTTCAACCTTCAGCCATGTTCCATGGAGGACTCCTCTCCTGGCTGTGCCTCTAAGACCTCTTTGGGAATCAGAAAAGATAGTCCACTTAAGCCTTCAATGTACAGCAACAGGAATCAAATGACTACATAAGCAAATCCATTCTTGGAATGATTCTAAACAGATAACTCAAACTCCTGCAGTTCCTGCCAATGTTATTTCTGCTTCCTGGAAAACAGGCAGAGACAACAGGTGTTTAGTGCTCCAGGTTATGGTGAAGAATACAGCGAGTGTTTCAACAACACAGATATACCACTGAGAACCACTATGTCTCACATGGAAAGTCCTGCCGTGGGCCTGGACTTCTTCAAAAGCGAACAGGACTATGACTAACCAAGACCACCAGGCACACAGAACCAGGAGCAAAGCCTCCTTGTCCTCCCAGGGACCCCAGAGAATTTGTCACGGCTTAGGTCCCATTCAGCAGGGTTCGGGTCCTCTCATCACTCCTGCTCCTCTCCACCTTCTTCCCCTGGCCCCAAACTGAATGGAGATTACCTCCTGGTATTCAGCCCTCCTGCTTCCACATACACGTGTCCTTTACTCACGGGACAAACCATCATATAAATCTAAAACACAGGCAGACGTACAATGGAGTCTCGTCCAGTGTCTTAACAGGAAGGAATTCTGACATATAGAGCAACATGGATGAAACTTGAAGACTGTGCCCAACGTGAACCGGCCGCCATCAACAGGATGAGGCAGTAGGAGTCTGCCATATGAGGCTCCTCGCCAAATGCAGAGGTAGGAAGTGCAATGGAAGCTGCCTGTTGGGATACTCATCATATCCACACTCACATGGAAGAATAAATCCCTTTCTAATCCACATAGGTTACCCTGAGAAATATGACACACATCCAAGACCCGCAGGACAGAAGGCACAGGTAGCAGGTGAAGGACTGGCATTCTGCTGTGATGAATGGCATCCTGAATCAATGGCAGGTGACTAACCCCACTCCCTCTCCCTGGAGAAGCTGAGGCCCCTACACCTTCCTTTGCCCATGCTCCTTTACTACTAGGCCCCGAGAGGGCCCTGAGTGGCCTGCGAGTTTATTTGGTTTAAGTCCCTAATGTTAAAGGAAGTTGAATCAGTAAGGAGTATGTCACCGACCTGCCACCCCATCACCCCAGAGTGTGCAGCATGTTTCCATACCAGCAGGGACATGCGCCAACACAACAGTGCACCCCACAATTCAGAAAGTTAACACTGGGACATTCCTAACCTCTGCTCCTCAGATCCCGCCAGTTTCCAGTGCCTCACAAACCCATCCTAAGGGGACGAAAACACAGAACTCGCAACTGCATGGGATGTATCAATTGCTCCTCCTGCCTTGGCACCAGCAGGGCACACTCTGTCACTGGATGGCCCTCATGATAGCAGCTGGCTGGGGCCTGCAGCTCTCTGCAGCTGACCCCACTCAGAGAGACCAGGGCACATCCCCAGGAAAAGATCCAAATTCAAACTGCATGTACGGGGCCTCGGGCTGGGGGTCGTGGCAGAGCACCTGACTGGCATGGGGAGGGGCACTGGGTTCCACCCTCACACCCTATAAATTGAACAAATAAGATAATGATCTATTAACATCCAAAAAATTATTTACAAATAATGCTTGTAGGTTTTCTACTGAACACTGTTTATCTTTTGCACCCACTGTAGAAACAAAGACTCTATCCAAGCCCACAGGACTTGAGACCTGCTTGTCTTGTGACTCTACCACATTGGACCTGTTCAGACATCACCCACTGCATTGAGCCATCACATCTCTCAACACCCCTTTGACTTTGTTTGAGCTTGATGTTTCAAAGATTACTCGCCAGTTCTTCAGCAGCAAATCCCAGTTTTGGCTTGCCTGATGCTGATTAGATTCAGGTTAAAGTCTCTGGCCAGCCTCACAGAAGGAATGCTATGCATCACATCCTCTCAGGTGGACACAATTTCAACTTGTTCCACTCCTGGTGATGTTCACTTGTTCTCTTAAGTTAGTGGCTGCTTGGGCTCTGCATGATGAACTTCTTCCTTTTTCCCTTGTAACGCACAAGCCTCCTACAGAGAAATAATGAAGTTATGTAAATGTCCCATTACTCAAACTTTCAATTTATTCACTTTATCGGTATGGTCTCATCTTTCCTGCTTTTATTCAAAGAGTAAGTATTCATTACTATTATTTACTCAGATGATTAAGTTGTCCCAGGTTTGGCAGGTAGGAATCCCTACAAGCTGGGTTCTGTGTCCTTTGGACATGTACTCATGGTTTTTCATAGTCTCTGCCACAATAAAATATTCAACATCATCTCCTACTTTCCTGCACCAGCCCTGAAATGGGACATTTTTCCCAGATATTCTATTTCCTTTCATGAGGATTGCAACACAAAAGCTACCTGGCATTCCAGTGGCTTGGGAAGCTGAGGCCGAGGATTGTGAATTCAACGACAGCCTCAGCAACTTACTGAGGCCTATGCAACTCAGCACAACAGTGGCTCAAAATAAAAAATAAAAAGGGTGCGGATGTGGATCAGTGGGTATGTGGCCCTAGGTTCCATCCCTGCTATAAAATAAAATAAAAACCTGGTATCTGGAAGCTCGTTGGTAACAGGGTCTGTGTGTATACATATGACTCATGTATTTGCACACAGGCATACACTTCTCTAATGCAATGTATGTATGTACACATAGTCTACATATAGAAAAACAGTTCACACCATGCCTCCTGCGACCCACTCCCCATGTTCATTCTTACTTCTTTCCTTGTTCACAGCTCTCTTCTCCAACAGAGAAGCCCAGCCTCCACCACCCTTGATAGATTTACTTGCACATCAACCCTCTCTTGCTGCCAACCTCCACACCCAAGACACACCCTGTCACCGTGCACCGCAACCTCTTCCTAGATGACCGGCACCTACACCTCCCCACCTGCCCTACGGGATGACTTCCCCCAGCAGAAGGAAGGACGTGTGTGTTTTTACAGCAATTATTCTTTGGCTAGTCCCCTGACCCTTTAAGGGTTTGTTATTTGGTGTCAGATGACGGAGCAGGAGACAGGAAGGCTGTCCTGTCTGCTAGATGGAGAGCTGACACTTAATACAGAACCCACAGGCAGCTTAGGGGAGCTCGGTGGAAGAACACAGCAGGCTGGGGTAAGGGCACTTAAGGCTGTGTTTTCAAAAGACCGGTGAAATGCCTTGTTTGTCTAGCAAAGATAAAAAATCCTAGTCAAAACATAACCCTCAAAGCTAAAGTAGCACAGGTAATCCGAGGGACACAGCTGGGACCTGCTCCCCCAGTGCTGAGGTCATGAACTGCAGGACACTTGAGTCGTGAGTCTGACTGTGCGGGGGCCTGACTGAAAGAGAATAAGAAAGCCCTGGTGCTGAGATCCTAAGGAACCCCAAGGCAGCACAGGTGTTCTCACCAGAACCCCACCAGTTCCCACTGAAAGACCCCAGGGACACCTGCCCAGCTCTGTGGACAAGGGAAGAATAAGGCCATGACGCATCCTCAGGGCCTCACCCCAGCTGGGGAAAGGCCTTCTCTGGCTCCTGTGTCCCCTCTGGCTTTCCTGTCCCAACAGGTGTGGAAGGAAGTGGCTAGAAAACACTTGGGAAGGTCACAGGCCAGGGTCCACTGATGACTGAGATTGATTGATGATTCTAGGACCCTCCCCCTTGTCAAAAGCAAAACTTCCAGTATAAATGAGACCACATGACAGCTCAATGAGCTGGGAGGCTGGGAAGTTCTCAACCCAGGGACAGAGGGGAGACCCAACCAGGGACTTGGAGGAATGTCAGGCCTCTGGTACCTTCAGCTACAGTAAACTGCAAAGAGCCAAGTCCCAGCAGAGTAGCAAAACACACACAGAAGATGATTTCCTCACTTGTTATTATTTATATTCATGTATAAGTAATAAGTTGTTTATAAAACATAATGTTTTATATATATATATATATATATATATATATATATATATATATATATAACATGCCCAGTAGGCAAGAAAATACACATGATTAAAAGATAAAGCATGCATTGGAATGACACACAGATATGACAGATCTTGGTACTTTGAGAGAACTTTTAAAATAAGTGTGATTTATAGGTGAAGGGCTCTAAAGAAAAGGTATAGAGTATGGAAGACTAGGTCATGAAAGCAGACAGATGGAAACTCTAAGAAATGAAAAACAAAATAAATAGAAATAAACAAAAATGAAGATTGCCCTTCATGGCTCATCAGTAGATGGGACAGTCAAGAAAACAATCAGTGAACTTGAAGAGGGATCAACAGAAACCCCCAAACACACTGAAAAGCCAAAGAGAGACAGAGACACAGGAAGTACACAATATCTGACTGCTGGGGATAATTCCCAAAGATACAAGGACCCCAAACTGGAAAAACAGGAGAAGAGAAAAGCAATTGTGTGAAGCAATAATGACCAAGAATTTTCCAAAATTAATGACACACTCCAGATCACAGATCCAAGAAGTACAGAGAACACCATGCAGAAAAGTATAAAAAAAAAAAGGAAAATATTTACAAATCTACACTGAGGTATATCATATTCAAATTGTAGAAACAAAAAGAAAATCTTTAAAGAAGTTGGTGTGTGAAGCAGCGTAGGAAGAACACGGTAATTACAGCAGACTTCTCCAAGCATGCAATCAAGGGAGTTGAAATAAGGTGTTGAAAGAAATGAATCACAAACCAATAAATCTAAGTGAAGTGAGGATTTTTTTTTGGTGGGGGATACTTGGTATTGAATCCAGGGTGCTCTACCACTCAACAAATTCTCAGTTGTTTTATTGTTTGTTTAGAGACAGGGATTCAACACATTGCTGAGGCTGGCCTCAAAGATGTAATCCTGCTGCCTCCTTCTACCAAATTGGTAGGATTATCAGCAAGGACCACCATGCCAGGCTGTGTCCAGTGAAATTATCCTTCAAAACTGAAAAAGAAAGACTTTCTTCAAAAAGAACAGGAAATCCATTTCCAGCAGAACTAACCATCAAATTCGTCAGAGAAAGAAAACACATAGGTCAGTAGCTCTGAGCTACAAAAAGAGAAGAAGTGTGTCTCAGGAAATAAATGAAGGTAGGTTAAAATTTCTTATTTTTCCTATTCCAAAGTAATCTAAAAGAAATGTTTCAAGGGTTAAAAAAAAATTATTGAGTGATTATACTATGTAAATAAGTGAAGTGGATGACAATGTTAGAAAAGATGAGACAGAATCTAGGAATACTAGTATATCTGCATCTCGGCCAAGCATGGTGGTGCACACCTACAATCCCAGTGGCTCAGGAGGCTGAGGCAGGAGGATCACAAGTTTAAGGCCAGACTCAGCAACTCTGAGACCTTGTCTCAAAATAAAGCTACATATGGACTGGGGATATGGCACAGTGCTTAAGCATCCCTGGGTTCAATCCCCAATACACA